>NW_025206812.1:10818-12057 GCF_004010195.1 Chiloscyllium plagiosum | reverse complement strand
TAATTTTAAAATGTGTTCGGATAGTTAAGCCAATGTTAAGTTCCAGTATTAACAAATAGGCTTCTTTTTGCATAGAATTCCTGGGTAGTACCACCGCCTGTCACTGCGTGAGTTGGGTTCAATTCGCTTCCAGGACAGGCGCTTGCATATTGGGAGGGCTCAGTTGGTAGAACTGCGCCTTTCAGCGCCCTAAACCCGCCTTCGATTCATATCTTCTCCAACTGACTGTGTGGAATTTGCACACTCCTTTCTCTCTCTCCCGTGTGAGTTTCCTCCAGCTGCTCCGATTCCTTCCCACAGTGCAAAGGTGTGCAATTCAGGTCAATGGCAAATAAAATCTGAACGGACTGTAAGTGCTGTAAATAAGAGACAAAAGTCAGAATTGCAGCTCGGGGAAAACGGAATGACCATTTCGGGTCAACAGACCCTTCCTCGGAACTCATTTTAATTCGCAATGTTAACCCTGATTTCTCTCCACTGATGCTGCCTGACTCGCTGAGCTTTTGCAGTAATTTCTATTTTTGTAGGTGGATCACAAGTGCGGGTTTAGAAAGATAGAATGGGGGAGTGTGAATCTCTTCCACGGCACAGTGCAGATTCAACTGGCCAATTGGTTTCTGTTCGCACTTTGTCGAATTCCATTAACTCTGAAACTATAAGTTTTTGTCCTTCTTTCAGTCTTTGGTTTTCACATGTCTCCTGTCATGTGAATTACAGAGCAGGACAATAGACATAAGTCACCACCAAATCGTTCCCACCTGACGCCTGGAAAATGAACGCCTTATATTCTGCCTTGGGACCCTGCAACCACACGGGATAAATGTGGATTTCAGCGGCTTCCTCATTTCCCCTCCACTCACGTTATCACAGTCTGAAACATCAAACTCAGCACCACCCTCCGGACCTATTCATCTCTCCCCCTCCGACTTATCACCTTCTCCCCGCCTCCATCCACTATTTGCTTTCCCAGCTACCTTGCACCCAACCCCAACCCCCTCCCAATTATCTCTCAGTCCCAACCCACAAGCCTCATTTCTTATGAAAGATTTATGCCAGAAACGTCGATTCTCCCGCTCCTTTGATGCTGCCTGACCTGCTATACATTTCCAGCACGACACTATTGGCATGGCGAAGATAGACGAGCTCAGCTCAGGCTCTTCATCTGGGAGCGGAGAAGGCTGACTGAGGAAGTGATTAAGGTGCACATTAAGGGGATCGGGATGTGTGATAGGAATGAAC
>NW_025206812.1:8858-10810 GCF_004010195.1 Chiloscyllium plagiosum | reverse complement strand
CCTGACCTGCTATACATTTCCAGCACGACACTGTTGGCATGGCGAAGATAGACGAGCTCAGCTCAGGCTCTTCATCTGTGAGCGGAGAAGGCTGACTGAGGAAGTGATTAAGGTGCACATTAAGTGGATCGGGATGTGTGATAGGAATGAACGTCTTATGGGAAGAGTTAACAACCAGGGATCTCCGTTAAACGCAAGGGAGAGGATGTTCAGAGGAGATATAGGAAGAATGTTTTCACTCTGAGAGTATTGTATAATTGGAAGTCACTGTTTGAACGTGTGGTAAAGCTATGAGTCATCAAAACATTTCAGGAGTATTTAGCCGAATACTTGAGAAGCGAGAGCACACATGGATAAGGAACAGGTACTGGAAAGTGGGGTGAAGATAAACATATGTCTGATGAAAGATCCCAACACTGCACAGAAAATACGGAGCATGAAAGCATGGGAAGGTTAAAGGCATGGAAACTACTGACAATCTGTTACAAGGAGTCTGTGGAATACTACATTCGTCAAAAGGTCACTGGGGCAGGATGGGGCCGCTGTGGCAGGATGGGATAAGAATAGTGGAATGCTCCTACACCAATTAACAGACACAGACTGAGGCTGAAAGGTTACTATGGCAGGCTGAGATAATAACAATTAGTAAAGTCAGCCTCGCAATTAGTAAAGTCAGCCTCGCCTACTAAATATCATCATGGCAGTTTGGGAAACGTCGTGACAGTGCATACTTAGGACATGACTTTAAATAATTAATTGATAATAGAGTCAGCCTGCTAGAGACACTTGTAGCAGGATATGACATTATATATCTAATTAGTAGTTAATAGAGTCAGCTTGGGACAGGAAAACATTGTGATAGATGGGGTAGCTAAATGTCTAATCATGACAGGTTAGTCTGGGATGGAGGTTCATTGAGCACAGGTAGCAGTAGAATACTTAATAGTTACAGTGGAATAAATTAGGAAAAACCATAGTGGCAGAAGTAGAACGATAATGGGAATTAGCATCATTGGTTTATTGTATAACTGGAGTGAGGTAATTCTGACTAACACAGTTGGCATTCTGACAAGACAACAAGACATGATTAAAGAAAATGTATAAAGTGATGGAGTTTAATTCAGATACATATGAGGTGCTGAATTTTGGGAAAGCAAATCTTAGCAGGACTTATACACTTAATGGTAATACCCAAGGGAGTGTTGCTGAAAAAAGAGACCTTGGAGTGCAGGTTCATAGTTCCTTGAAAGTGGAGTCGCAGGTAGATAGGATAGTGAAGAAGGCAGCAGGTATGCTTTCCTTTATTGGTCAGAGTGTTGAGTACAGGAGTTGGGCGGTCATGTTGCGGCTGTACAGGACATTGGTTAGGCCACTGTTGCAATATTGCGTGCAATTCTAGACAATAGACAACCGACAATAGGTGCAGGAGTAGACCATTCAGCCCTTCGAGCCTGCACCGACATTCAATATAATCATGGCTGATCATTTCTAATCAGTATCCTGTTCCTGCCTTATCTCGATAACCCTTGACTCCACTATCTTTGAGAGATCTATCCAACTCCTTCTTAAATGAATCCAGAGAGTGGGCCTCCTGCCCTCTGGGGCAGTGCATTCCACACAGCCACCACTCTCTGGGTGAAGAAGTTTCTCCTGAGCTCTGTCCTAAATGGTCCACCCCGTCTGTTTCATCAGTGTCCTCTGGTTCGGCACTCACCCATCAGTGGAAATATGTTTCCTACTGGCAGAGTGTCCAATCCTTTCATAATCTTATACGTCTCAATCAGATCCCCTCTCAATCTTCGAAACTCAAGGGTATACAAGCCCAGTCGCTTCAGTCTTTCAGTGTAAGGTAATCCTGCCATTCCAGGAATTGACCTCGTGAACCTACGCAGCACTCCCTCAATAGCCAGAATGTCTTTCCTCAAATTTGGAGACCAGAACTGCACACAATA
>NW_025206812.1:3546-8749 GCF_004010195.1 Chiloscyllium plagiosum | reverse complement strand
TTGACTGGTGTACAAGAACATCCAGATCTCTTTGTACTGCCCCTTTACATAAATTGATTCTATTGAGGTAGTAGTCTGCCTTCCTGTTCTTGCTACCAAAGTGGATAACCATACATTTATCCACATTAAACTGCATCTGCCATGCATCTGCCCACTCACCTAACTTGTCCAGGTCACCCTGTAATCTCCTAACATCCTCATCACTTTTCACCCTGCCACCAAGCTTTGTATCATCAGCAAATGTGCTAATGTTATTGCTGATACCATCTTCTATATCATTAAAATATATTGTAAATAGCTGTGGTCCCAGCACGGATCCCTGCGGTACCCCACGGGTCACTGTCTGCCATTCGAAATGGAGCCGTTTATCACTACCCTTTGTTTCCTATTAGCCAACCAATTTTCAATCCAATCTAGTACTTTGCCCCCAATACCATGCATCCTAATTTTACTCACTAACCTCCTGTGTGGGACTTTATCAAAAGCTTTCTGAAAGTCCAGGTACACTACATCTACTGGATTTCCCTCGTCCAACTTCATAGTTACATCCTCAAAAAATTCAAGAAGATTAGTCAAGCATGATTTCCCCTTCATAAATCCATGCTGACTCTGTCCTATCCTGTTACTACTGGTGTCCTTCCGATCGGAAACGTGTTGTGAAACTTGTAAGGGTTCAGAAAGATTTACAAGGATTATTCAGGCTTGGAGGATTTGAGCCATAAGGAGAAGCTGAACAGGCTGGGGCTGTTTTCCCTGGAGCTTCGGAAGCTGAGGGGTGACCTTATAGAGGTTTACAAAATTATGAGGGGCATGGAAAGGATAAATAGACAAAATATTTTCCCTGGGGTCGGGGAGTCCAGAACTAGAGGGCATAGGTTTATTGTGAGAGGGGTAATATATGAAAGAGATCTAAGGGGCAACTGTTCCACACAGAGGGTGGTACGTGAATGGAATGAGCTGCCAGAGGATGTGGTGGAGGCTCGTCCAATTGCAACATTTGAGAGGCATGTGTATAGGAAGGGATTGGAGGGATATGGGCCGGGTGATTGCAGGTGGGACTAGATTGGGTTGAGATATTTGTTCGGCATGGACAAGTTGGACAGCAGTGTCTGCTTCGATGCTGCACATCTCAATGACTCTATGAATCAATGCCATGGACCCTGCGGTTCGGGCGAGTCAAAACTTTATTTTCTGAATGTCACTGTTTTTGTTTGCAAATAAAAGATCGACTCCTTGAAAAACTCTCCGCATCTCCTGGTGATAGTCGACATTTTCTCTACGACAACTGCAACTTTGGGTGCAGTAAAATTGTGGCGAGTGCAGCTCTGTGGCGCAATGAAAAGCGTGTTAGATTTCTACAAATTTGGTAACGTTGCTATTCAATGTTTGTGGGTTTGAACCGCACTAGAAGTGGATTTTAGTTCAGTTTTCGGCTGAATCATTGAGTGTTGTGTTGATTCATCGCCAATTCCTGTCGTCTGGAGTTCCCGTCCCTGCTACTGATCAGAGGAAATTCCTTACCTTCATGGTTGTGCGTTTCTACGGAATCATATCATTTGAAACATGATCTGACCAGAATCAGATTCTCATCGGCAAAACCTGCAAATTTCGTGCAGAAACCCACTGTGCAACACGTTCTTGGATGTAGGAATGGTGGAGATTATTGATGAATGCAATATGTTTCATGTTACCTGTATGAACAGAAATTTTCGATTGCTTAACTGTCTTTATCCCGTTGTGCGACAGGTTGTTGTGGATGAGCTGGGCAAAGACATTGACGTGTTTGGGCAGCCATGATCATATCACACGGCGGGTAGACAGTCAGAGAATTAATCTCACGCTGTTGGTCTCACTTTTCTCGCAAACCAGTTAGTCACCGAACTGAGCTAACCGACTTCCATGCAATGCAGAGCTAACCCAAACAGATCAGTGCATTTGTATTATATAATATTTCATGTAGAATGAGCTGCTGCACCTTCCAACTCCATTTTCTCTTCTTACACTTAACATTTTCAGTTGCAGGTGTTATGCATTTTCTTTCCTATGAGTGTTAACCACTTCCAGAGTGTTTCCCTTTTACACCCCCATCCAGGCAGCACAGAATCACTGTCGCTGTTTAATTCACTCCTTGTGTGCCTGCACGCGCTTTTCGAATATTCTGGAATCAGCACCTAAGATGTTTTTATTGCTGAAAATTCATCTCCGAAATCAATAACTCTCAGAATAAAAAATGCCTGACCAAAATTATTTATCGTGCCCTGTTGGGTTTGAAGTTCTAACGTCTTGTTTCCACTCAACGAAACGAGGAAATTACCCTCATATTTACTCTTAAATCTTCACATCAGCTGGGGTAACCTCTATTCGGACACAACTAAGTCTTTCCTGATTTCTCCCGCATTATTCTTTATCTATGCCGTCAGCCCATTAAACCACCTCTTTTCGTTTGTAGTGGCTTTATCTCCCAGTTTACCTCATTTCCTTCGTTTCGAACGACATGGTATCATGGCCGTGTCATTCCTAACGTCTTTGTATTCCAGTAAACGATGCCCGTGTCATTATTCATGTCATTATATCCGTGTAAATTTCAACCTGAGAACGGATGCTGGGTTTAATCTAATGCATGAAAACTCACCACTAAGCTATGCAATTTTATTACCGACACAGGAAAGGTGGAAGCAATTCCAATTACAGCTGAATCGATTGGCTGCAACAGAATCGGTTCAAGTCGCAGTCACAAACTTGACTGTTGTTCTTATAGTTATTTCGTCTCTACGTGTGCTGAAGTTACGCAGTGAGGGATCAATTACTATTGCCAGACATATATAAGGGGGTCTATGAAATGCTGAAGTTGTAAGACCAGAGCAGTTTATATTGACGTAGACCATTCATTGTTCGAATCTCAGTCTTCGGAATTAGACAGAGAGCGATTTTGAGCAAACTTTGAGCAGGGACGTTTACCCCATGACGTAATACCAAATTGTGTGGTTACTTTGCTGTTTATCTCATTTGTGTGTTTTGCCTCATTGAGGATTTTGATGTTCTCCCCTCTATACAAAAGTTCCGTGCTTTTGCACCATTATACAAAAGATGCAGCACAATAACATCCAACGCTGTTTCAGTCTACTTGTACAGATATTGACTCCTGGAAACAGCACTATGCACTCTCCTCGAGTCTGGAAAATAATTTGCTACATTCCCACTCTTATGGCTCTTTTCATTCCATCGGCTTCTGTTCTTCACAGAATCCGATTCAGCAGATCTTGTCACTGAGTGATTTATTTGTATGTGTTCAGATGATGTGAGCAGAATATCACAGTCCATAACACAGAAGTCAGACCATACTCAGAGAACCGTAATCTGCTCTAGATAATTTCATGAACACCAGGAAGAAATATCTATGATCTTCAAAGTTGACTAACCTGTTTTTTCAGAAGCAAGATAAACAATTCCAGGTTTCTGCTTTTGTTGTCACACGCACTAAGGTTGTAAATGCTGGAACCAGTTGAATCTGTCCGCTCTCCCACATCCATTTTCTCCCCAAGAGGTGTTAAGATGATGGTCTGAATCGGATTCTTCTAAAAAGAATAATCTTTTTATCCATTGATTTCTGGTGTATGGGCCCACTAGGCTCCCGCTGGGTCTCTGTGTTAGCGGTGATCACAGCAGTTTCCCGCAGTCTTCAACTTTTTTGTAGCAAGTACCTTCGAGGATGACATCAAAAGATATTCGCTGTTAGTGTATGATACTCTACCAATGGAGACAGCTCTATCAATAGAGGCTGCTCAGTCCGCTGGGATGGGATACTTTCTGCAGTGTGTCCTGCTGGTGGGGGGGGGGGGGAAGGGAGGGGGCACATTGTCAGAAGGAAGACAAAATCAAATACCAAAGCAGGTTATAATCTCCTTGAGTAAAATATTTACAACAGTTTTAGCAGCAGCGTTGGAAGTGCGGTAAGCTTTAACTCATCAAGGAAAAGAAAATCAACAATGACCAAAACATACTTATAGTGCTGACACCTTTGCAACTCGATGAAGCCTTTAAAACTCTTTTGCAGTTGGCATTAAGTGGTCAGAGGGCGGCTCACCCTTATCAGAGAACATAGAACAGACAAAGGACAGCATAGAACAGGCCCTTTCATCCACGATGTTTAATCCTAATGTAAAATATAGTAACAACCTTCACACCCCTCAATTCACTGCTCTCCATATGCAAGTCTACAAGTTGCTTAAATGTACCCAAAAACTCTGCTTCCACCACTACCACTGGTAGCGAATTCCATGTATTCACAGCTCTCTGTGTTTAAAAAAAAAACTACTTCTGACATCTCCTTTATACCTTCCTCCTAATATGTTCAAACTATGAGTTCACCAGTCAATCTTGCCCTGGGGAAAATTACTCTAGCTATTGACTCTATCTATTCCTTTCATTATTGCGTAGGCATCTATCAGGTGTCTCTCTTCCTCCTTCGCTCCAGAGAGATGTCCAAGCCTTTTCAACCTTTTTTTCATAAGGCAAGCCCTCGGTCCAAGCAGCATCCTTCTTTGCACCCTCTACCAAGCCTCTGTATCTTTCCTATAGTAGGGCGACCAGAACTGGACACAATATGTCAAGTATTGCCTCACCAGGGACTTGCAGAGCTGCAGCAAAACCTCACGGCTCTTGAACTCTATCCCCCTGTTAATGAAAGTCAAAACACCATATGCTTTCTTAACAACCTTATCCACTTGTATAGCAACTTTGAGGGATCTATGTACTTGCAAATCCAAATCCCACTGTTCCTCCACACTGCCAAGAATCCTGTCTTTAATCCGATATTCAGCATTCGAGTTCCACCTTCCAACATGCATCACTTCGCATTTATCCAGGTCGAACTCAATCTGCCATTTCTCAGCCCAGATCTGCAGTCTGTCTATGTCGCACTGCAGCCTGCAGTAGACCTTTATACTATTGCCGACACCTCCAAACTTTGTGTCATCTGCAAATTTACTAACCCTCCCCTCAACCTCCTCATCCAAGTCATTTATAAAAACTACAAAGAACTGAGCCCCAAGTACAGAGTCCTGGGAGACCCCACTCAACACTGTCGTTTAGTCAGAATACTTTTCATCTACAGCCACTCTCTGCCTTCTGTCATCCAG
Organism: Chiloscyllium plagiosum; assembly: GCF_004010195.1. Lineage (NCBI taxonomy): Eukaryota > Metazoa > Chordata > Chondrichthyes > Orectolobiformes > Hemiscylliidae > Chiloscyllium > Chiloscyllium plagiosum. Next base: position 3,611 of record NW_025206812.1, on the reverse strand, counting down.
CCAATTCTCTGTATATCTGTTTAATGCCTGGAAACAGAGTGTTGATGGAGGGTTGTCTGTTTATG
>NW_025206812.1:0-1576 GCF_004010195.1 Chiloscyllium plagiosum | reverse complement strand
CACTATTCCATGTACTTCCATATGCTTGTCCAATGACGACTTAAATGTACTTAAAGTTGGGTAATCTACTACCATTGCGGGCAAAGCATTCCATACCATTACTACTCTCTGAGTAAAGAAACTACCTCTGACATCTGTCCTATATCTGACACCTCTCAATTTAAAGCTATGCCCCCTCGTGCTCGCCGTCACCATACTTGGAAAAAGGCTCTCCCTGTCCACCCTATCTGACCCTCTGATTATCTTTAATGTCTCTATTGAGTCACGTCTCAAACTTCTTCTCTCCAACAAAAACAGCCTGAAGTCCCTCAGACTTTCCTCGGAAGACCTTCTCTCCATACCAGTCAAGATCCTCGTAAAACTCTTCTGCACCCTTTCCAAAGCTTTCATATACTTTTTATAATGCAGTGACCAGAACTGGACACAATATTCCAAGTGCGGTCGCACCAGAGTTTTGTACAGCTGTAGCATAACTTAATGGTTCCAGAATCGATCCCTCTATTAATGCCTTCTTAACGAAACGGTCAACTTGGGTGGCAACTTTCAAGGATCTGTGCACCTGGACACCGAGATCTCTCTGCTCATTTACACTACCAAGGATCTTTCATTAAGCCCAGTACTTTGAATTCCTGTTCCTTCGACCAAAGTGCATCACCTCACGCTTGTCCACATTAAACTGCATTTTACACCTCTCAGCCCAGCTCTGCAGCTTGTCTATATCTCTCTGTAACCTACAACATCTTTTGTCACTATCCATAACTCTACCGACCTTAGTGTTGTGTGCAAATTTACTAACCTACCCTTCTATTCTCTCATCCAGTTCGTTTATAAAAATGATGAACAGCAGTGGACCTAACACCGACCCTTGCGGCACATCACTAGTAAGTGGACACCAGATGAGCATTTCACATTAACCACCTCCCTCTGTCTTCATTCAGTAAGTCAATTACTTATCCAAACTGCAATATCTCCCACAATCCCATTTCTCCGCATTTTGAACAATAGCCTACTGTGGGGAACCTTATCAAATGCGTTGCTGATATCCATATACATCACATCAACCGGTTTACTCTCATTTTTCTGTTTGGTCATCTTCTCAAAGAACTCAATACGGTTTGTGAGGCACGAAATAACATTCACAAAACCGTGCTGACTATCCATTATCATAATATTATTTTCTAGATGATTGCAAATCTTATAACCTTTTCCAACACTTTACCAACAACTGAAGTCAGGCTCACTGGTCTATAATTACCAGTGTTGTCTCTACTCCCCTGCTTGAACAGGGGAACCACATTTGCTATCCTCCAGTCTTCTGGCACTATTTCTGTAGACAATGACGATTTAAAGATCAATGCCAAAGGCTCAGCAACCTCCTCCCTGGCTTCCCAGAGGATCCCAGGCTAAATCCCATCCAGCCCAGTGGACGTATCTATTTTCACATTCAGCAGGATTTCTAATACCTCTTCCTTGTGAACCTCAATCACACCTAGTCTAGTAGACTGTATCTAGGTATTCTCCTCGACAACATTGTCGTTTTCTTGAGTGAATACTGTCGAAAAATATTGATTTAGTG
>NW_025206811.1:11150-12056 GCF_004010195.1 Chiloscyllium plagiosum | reverse complement strand
TGTGTGAGTGTGTGAGAGAGATTGTGATAGTGCATGTGAAAATGCTTGAGTGTTCATTTGTGAGTGACTGCGTGTGTACATGTCAGTGTGGATGTCTGCAAGTGTGTGAAAGGGCATGTGTGTGAGGGACTGAATGTGGTGTGTGAGGGTGTGTGTGTACACGTGTGAGAGTGTGAGTAAATGAGAGTGAGGGACAGTGTATGGTTTGTGGATCATTACTGGGACAGGGACATAAACACATGGTTTATACACAGTTACATTATGGAGGGACAGCACTGGCACGGAAACTGGGCACGCTGATGGAAACACACACACCCAACCACCCACCCACCCACACATAGGTTTGGTCTCACTTTCTCTCACACACACACAGAGGCATGGTCTCACTATCTCTCTCTCACACACACAGAGGTATGGTCTATCTCTCTCTCTCTCACATACACACACACACACGAGGCATGGTCTCACTATCTTTCTCACACAGAGAGATTTCTGTGACGATACTTGAGCTCAGACCGTCACTGACTCTCCCCCCCCCCAGACTAAATCTGTGCACAGTGCCCATGTCCTGTGTTGGGGTGTGTCTGTGTGTCGGTGCCTGTATGTATGTGAGTATGTCGGTCTGTCTCTGTGTGTGTGTGTCTGTGTGTGTGTGTGTGTGTGTCAGTGTCTGTCTGTGTGTCAGTGTGTGTGTGTCAGTGTGGGTCTGTGTCTGTGTCTGGGTGTGTGTGTCTCTGTGTGTATGGGGGGTGGTGAAGGCAGGGGAGCTGTGAGGGTGAAATGTGGGTGTTGAGGGGCAGGCACATGATCTATGATTTCAATTCACAAACTCTGCCAATATTTTTGAGAAAGGGAAAGGAAATAAAAGACTCAAAATCAAGTTAGAAATGGCTGGATGTAGAGCAG
>NW_025206811.1:5933-11064 GCF_004010195.1 Chiloscyllium plagiosum | reverse complement strand
GAAAACAGAGAGAGATAGCGAGAGAGAGAGAGAGAGAGAGAGTGGGACACACAGGGACAGAGAGAAAGAGAGAGAGACACACACAGGAACAGAAAGAGAGGGACAGAGACAGAGAGAGACACACAACGAGGCATACAGACAGGGACAGAGACAGAGATTAATTCTAGGAATCACACATACAGCAGTAAAATCCTAAGAAAACCTCAGCAAATATCCCCCTCTCCATTCCCAGCCCTGTGTGTGTGCCTCAGGAAGCCTACCTACAGTCAGGCTATGAGACGCTAGCGTGGGAGTAATCTTTAATATTTTCAAACTGCACTGACTCAGCTTCAATAAAAAGGGAGTTGTAGCAAATGGGAAAGATGACACTTTGTTGACCCCGAATTAACATCTCCGTGGGCAGCCAGATCCCACAAGGCTCCTGTCCTGGGAATGGACATGTCAATCAGACAGAGCCCTCCCCAGGGAGCAGACTGACAGACGATGCGACGTGTCAGAGAGGGCAGGGGTGGGCTTCACTAACCCCTCACCCAGAATAAATGTGTGCAAGGAATTGGTCAGATTCATTCTCCAACCCGGTTCTCTCTCTGTATGGGGAGTGAGCAGCTCTCCCTGTCTGGCTGTGACTGTGTGACAGTGTGTGTGTGTGAGTTTAATCATGTTTCCAGCCTCTGGTTAATTGCTTTCTTATGATTTGTTTGTATTTTGATGTTGCTGTGAGGTTATGAAATGCATTGGGGATGGGAGAAGGGAGTTCCCCCCCCCCCCCCCCCCCCCCCCCCCTCCCCCCCCCCCCCCCCCCCCCCCCCCCCCACCCTGCCCACTAACTCATCTCTTCTTTCTTTTATCCCGGGGAACTTTTGTTGGGAAAGTGAGGATCCAAGATGCCTGGGGGGGCAGGAAAGCCTTGGACAAGAACAACCTCCAGAGGGCGGGGAGCACAGGCCTGAGGCCTGTTGGCCAGGCTGCAGGCCGTGGGGCCCAGGTGAGTGGGGGTCTGTTTCTTCCCCCCGAGGTTTCATCTCCTCTGGGGGTGGGGGTTGGGAGCCTGGTTTGTCGGGGCCTCTGGTTAACTGGGGCCTGTCAGATCACGGGTTCGAAGCCTGGGGTTAAAGTCACCGGGGCATCGGTGACACAAACAGGTGAGACCCCCAGGATCTGGGAGAGGGGACTCCCTCGGGAGGGAACTCTAACCCAAAATATCTGACCCTCTGGAAAGAATTGTCACCCTCTCAGAGGAAAGTGGGTCATAGAGAGGGCAGGATGACCGAATTGGACACGGAGAGAAAGAGAGTGAGAGAAAGAAATGGAGAATGGTGAGAGCAAGAGAGAGGGGTGGGGGGCAGTGTGAGATTGGGGAGTAGCTGCAATATTGGATTCTGGGGTGACAGGAAATAATTAAACTGGAAATAAAAACCATCAGATTATCGAGCTTCTGCAGCACTGTCACGTGTGGGATCTTGCTGTGCGTCAATTGCCCTAATGCCACCGTTGCAGGCAAGTGGGTGGTTTGAATCAGCTAACCCGTCATTTCAAAAACTTTTCAACATGAAAACTCAACTCATCACCCGACGTGTTTGTGTTTGGATGTTGCTGAGAAATTGTCTGTCTCACTGAGAGGGGAAAAGCTGGGATCTTGCTGTGCTATCTCCCTGTGAAAGATTTTCCTGCTCAGCCTCTTTCTTCCCAAAGGGATCTTCCTGGCCAGCTGAGGATTTGAAAAGTGTGTGTTTGGGAGCAGGAAACCTTCAGACCAGAGCTTCCTCCAGAGGGGGGAACGCAGTCCTGAGGCCTGTTGTATTTTGGTGCCACTGTTGTATTTTATTTCAAATTGATTGGTTTTTATTTCTCAGTGTTCCCCCCCCCCCCCCGCTCCCCCTAAACCTGGGGGTGAGCAGGAGATTGGATCCAGGAGCTGAAGCTTGGGACGACACAGAGACAGAGAGAATTAAATCACTTCTGCCGCGAGGAATCATCACACACAGAATAATCAGTAATTGTCCTTTCTCCTTGTCGTTCATTTACACACACATACGGGGAAAAGAATGGTGGGGTTGAGGCTGTCTCTGGGAAGTTTACCACAAGGGGGTGTGTTCTGGTCTGGACTGGGGGAGACAAAAGGGGGGGAGAAGATGTGGAGGGCGAGCTGCTGCACAGTCTGATCCCACAGGTGTCACTGCCTCCCACTCTCACTCCAGCTTCAGGGACTGAGGGAGGGGTGGACGGAGAATGGGAGTCAGACAGACAGACAGAGAGAAGTGAAAGAGAGCAGTAACTATCCCAGTGGAAGGTTCATTGGTTTAAAATGGATTTGAGGCCTGAGGTTAAAGGAACCGGGGCCTTGGGATTGTGACACAAACTGGTTCCACCCCCAGGGTCTGAGAGGAAGGACTCCCGGAGGAGGGAATGAATACCTTAACTCTCCAAAGCCCTATTCTAATGTCAGAGTCATGTGCATAGGCCAGGGGGCTAAAATGTGAGAAATCTGAGAGACAGAAAGATCTTCGAGATGGAGACATTAAAGGGGGTGGGTGGTGCGGACACAGAGGAAGAGATTTCTGAGATAGAGGGAGAGAGGGGAGGTACAGAGACATCTCAGAGATGGAGAGAGTAAGAGGGGGAACAGAGAAAGGGAGGGAAGAGCGAGAGAGAGATCTCAGATGGAGAGAGCACAAGACGGGGATCAGAGTGCACAGGGCACAGAGAAGGAAGGGGGAAATGTTTGGAATTTGTACAACAGGAGGATTGCACTCTCTTGTCCAGGAGACAGAATCAAACCCTTAACCAGCATCAGGGACACACACCATCTGTCTGTGGTTACCCGGCTGCTCGTGGGATCTTGCTGTGTGTGTTTCCAGCGAGCATCTGGTTAAAAGCTCAATGGTGATCTTTATATTTCGATGATGGAGATGCCGGTGTCGGACTGGGACAACACCAGGTTATAGTGTAACCGGATTCTCCAAAAGCTAGCGTTGTGTGATGTTTCATGTTATATATCGATGTATATAGACACAGAGGGAGGGGAGGAGGGCCGTGTGTTTTGGGGGGCGTTTAAGGGAGGGTCCTGTTGGATTGGGGGGGAAAGTCGAGGTGGGGGGAAGTCGAGGGGAAAAGCTGGGATCTTACTGTGCTATCTCCCTGTGAAAGATTTTCCTGCTCAGCCTTCCCACAAATGCTGCCTCTTTCCTCCCAAAGGGATCTTCCTGGCCACCTGAGGATTTGAAAAGTGTGTGTTTAGGAGCAGGAAACCTTCAGACAAGAGCTTCCTCCAGAGGGGGAACGCAGTCCTGAGGCCTGTTTGACAGGCTGCAGCCTGTTGGACCCAGGTGAGTTTTGTCTGTGTATGACCCCGAGGCTTAATCTCCTCTCTCTGGGGAGGGGGGCTGGCTTTTACCGGGACCTCTGGTTAACCGGGTCCTATCAGTTTGGGGCCTTGTCGTTTTTGAACAGGTTTGAAGCCTGGGGCTAAGGTAACTGGGGCCTTGGGATTTGACACAAATAAGTCAACCCTTGACCAGCATCACCCATTATGTGTGTGGGGTTAGATTGCTGCTTGTGGGATCTCGCTGTGCGTATGTGTTTATTAATGTTTTAAGCCTCTGGTCAACTGCTCTGCGGTGATGTCTGTGTATTTCACTGTCACTGTGATGGTCATCAATTCATTCATTCATTCTGCAATAATGACACTGAAACAGGGTCACGTGGGAGATTGGGGAAGGCAGAGAGAGCTGTGGGATCGTGCTGTGCTTTTGGTGCCAGGGGGGTGAAGGGGAATGCGTGGGGGGGGAACTGGAATGCCTGGGGCTTCCTCCAGAGGGGGAACGCAGTCCTGAGGCCTGTTTGACAGGCTGCAGCCTGATGGGCCCAGGTGAGTTTTTTCTGTGTATGACCCCGAGGTTTAACCTCCTCTCTCTGGGGAGGGGGGCTGGCTTTTACCAGGACCTCTGGTTAACCGGGTCCTGTCGGATTGCGGCCTTGTTGTTTTTGAACAGGTTCGAAGCCTGGGGCTAAGGTAACTGGGGCCTTGGGATTTGACACAAATAAGTCAACCCTTGACCAGCATCACCCAAATTGTGTGCGGGGTTAGATTGCTGCTTTTGGGATCTTGCTTTGCGTACATGTTTATTAATGTTTCAAGCCTCTGTTCAACTGCTCTGCGGTGATGTCTGTGTATTTCAGTGTCACTGGGATGGTCAGCAATTCATTCATTCATTCTGCAATAATGACACTGACCCAGGGTCACGTGGGAGATTGGGGAAGGCAGAGAGAGATGTGGGATCGTGCTGTGCTTTTGGTGCCACTGTTGTATTTTATTTCAAATTGATTGTTTTTTATTTCCTCAGTGTGTTTCCTCACCCCCCCCCCCCCCCCCCCCCCCCCGAGAGCTGTGGGATCGTGCTGTGCTTTTGGTGCCACTGTTGTATTTTATTTCAAATTGATTCCCCCCCCCCCCCCACCGCTCCCCCTGACCCTAGGGCTGCGCAGGGGATTGGATCCAGGAGCTGAAGCTCGGGACGATACAGAGACAGAGAGAATTAAATCACTTCTGCCGCGAGGAATCATCACACACAGAATAATCAGAAATTGTCCTGTCTCCTTGTCGTTCATTTACACACACACGGGGACAAGAATGGTGGGGTTGAGGCTGTCTCTGGGAATTTTACCACAAGGCAGTGTGTTCTGGTCTGGACTGGGGGAGACAAAAGGGGGGGGGGAAAGATGTGGAGGGGGAGCTGCTGCACAGACTGATCCCACAGGTGTCACTGCCTCCCTCTCTCACTCCAGCTTCAGGGACTGAGGGAGGGGTGGATGGAGAATGGGGGTATGAAGGGGGTCAGACAGACAGACAGACAGAGAGAAGTGAAAGAGAGCACTGACTATCCCAGTGGAAGGTTCATTGGTTTAAAATGGATTTGATGCCTGGGGTTAAAGGACCCGGGGCCTTGGGATTGTGACACAAACTGGTTACACCCCCAGGGTCTGGGAGGAAGGACTCCCGGAGGAGGGAATGAATACCTTAACTCTCCAAAGCCCCATTCTAATGTCAGAGTCATGTGCATAGGCCAGGGGGCTAAAATGTGAGAAATCTGAGAGACAGAAAGATCTTCGAGATGGAGACAGTGAGAGGGGG
>NW_025206811.1:0-891 GCF_004010195.1 Chiloscyllium plagiosum | reverse complement strand
GACAGAACGTTTCGGGGAATGTCAGTTATAGAATGTCGGGGTCAGAACGTTCTGGGGAATGTCAGTTATAGAATGTTGGAGACAGAACGTTTCGGGGAATGTCAGTTATAGAATGTCGGGGTCAGAACGTTCCGGGGAATGGCAGTTATAGAATGTCGGGGACGGAACGTTCCGGGGAATGGCAGTTATAGAATGACAGGGACAGAACCTTCCGGGGAATGTCAGTTATAGAATGTCGGGGACAGAACGTTCCGGGGAATGTCAGTTATAGAATGTCGGGGACAGAACGTTCTGGGGAATGTCAGTTATAGAATGTTGGGGACAGAACTTTCCGGGGAAAGTTAGTTATAGAATGTCGGGGATGGAACGTTCCGGGGAATGTCAGTTATAGAATGTCAGGGACAGAACCTTCCGGGGAATGTCAGTTTTCGAATGTCGGGGACAGAACGTTCCGGGAAATGTCAGTTATAGAATGTCGGGGACAGAACGTTCTGGGGAATGTCAGTTATAGAATGTCAGGGACAGAAGGTTCCGGGGAATGTCAGTTATAGAATGTCGGGGACAGAACGTTCCGGGGAATGTCAGTTATAGAATGTCGGGGACAGAACATTCCGAGGAACCCCTTGACCTGTCCATCACCTTTCCCCCCTACCCACCCCACCAACATGATGTACTGTGCCTGGACATACTGTAACATTAATGGTGTGAGAGACGGAGGGTCCAATCACAGGAATGGGAACTAAAGGCATTGCCAGATCAGCTGAAATGGTTAGATATACCACATTCTCAACCCACCTCACAGAAGCAGCCCAGACACGGTAAACCCAGAGGAGATATCTGTTCCCTGTGAAGACTCATCCATTGCAGTGGTCAATACAAACCAGCAATTTT
>NW_025206810.1:7296-12056 GCF_004010195.1 Chiloscyllium plagiosum | reverse complement strand
TGCGCTGTATTCTTCTATGTTCTATGTTCTAGTGACCGTGGACTCTGGTGTACAGGGAGTTAGCATTGTTAGTGATTGGGGAGTGTGGTGTATAGAGAGTTCGAATTGCTAGTGATTCGGGAGGGTGGTGTACAGGGAGTTAGCATCGTTATTGATTGAGGAGGCTGGTGTACAGGGAGTTAGCCTTGTTAGTGATTGAGGAGGCTAGTGTACAAGGAGATGGCATTGTTAGCAACTGTGGACGCTATTGTACAGCGGATTAGCGTTGTTAGTGATTGGGGAGGCTGGTGTACAGGGAGTTAGCATGGTTTATGACTGTGGGTGCTGGTGTACAGGGAGTTCGCATTGTTCGTGATTGGGGAGGCTGGTATATATGGAGTTAGCATTGTTAGTGATTGGGGAGGTTGGTGGAGAAGGAGTCAGCATTGTTAGTGATTGGGGAGGATGGTGTACAGGGGGTTAGCATGGTTAGTGAATGTGGACCCTGGTGTACAAAGAGTTTGCATTGTTAGTGATTGGAGACGATGGTGTAGAGGGAATTAGCAGTGTTAGTGTTTGGGGAGGTTGGTGTGCAGGGAGCTAGCATTGTTCGTGATCGAACAGGCTGGTGTACAGTGAATTAGCATTGTTAGTGATTGGTGAGACTGGCGTACAGTGAGTTAGCATTGTTATTGAATGGAGAGGCTAGTGTACTGGGAGTTCGCATTGTTAGTGATTGGGGTGGCTGGTGTACAGGGAGTTAGCATTGTTAGTGATTGGGGAGGCTGGTGTACAGGGAGTTAGCATTGTTATTGAATGGAGAGGATGGTGTACAGAGAGTTAGCATTATTAGTGATTGGGGAGGATGGTGTACAGGGAGTTCGCATTGTTAGTGCCTGGGGAGACTAATGTACAGGGAGTTGGCATTGTTCGTGATTGGGGAGGCTGGTGTACATTGAGTTAGCACTATTAGTGATTGGGGAGGATGGTGTACTGGGAGTTAGCATTGTTAGTGATTGGGGAGGCTGGTGTACAGTAGGTTAGCTTGGTTGGTGAACGTGGACACTGGTGTACAGGGAGTTGGTATTGTTATTGATTGGGGAGGCTGGTGTACAGGGAGTTCGCATTGTTCCTGATCGGGGAGGCTGGTGTACAGGGAATTGGCATTGTTAGTGATTAGTGAAACTGGCGTACAGGGAGTTTAGCAATCTATTTGAATGGGAAGGCTGGTGTACTGGGAGTTAGCATTGTTAGTGATTGGGGAGGCTGATGGACAGGGAGTTGGCATTGTTAGTGATTGGGGAGGATGGTGTACAGGGAATTAGCAGTGTTCGTGTTTGGGGAGGGTGGTGTACAAGGAGCTAGCATTGTTCATGATCGGGCAGGCTGGTGTACAGGGAATTAGCATTGTTATTGATTGGTGAGACTGGCATACAGAGAGTTAGCATTGTTATTGATTGGGGCGACTGGTGTACAGGGTGTTCGCATTGTTAGTGATTGGGGCGGCTGGTGTACATGGAGTTAGCATTGTTCATGATTGGGGAGGCTGGTGGACAGGTAGTTACCATTTTTAGTGATTGGGGAGGCTGGTTTCCAGTAGGTTAGCTTGGTTGGTGAACGTGGACGCTGGTGTACAGGGTGTTAGCATTGTTAGTGATTGGGGAGGCTGGTTTACAGGGAATTAGCATTGTTAGTGATTGGGGAGGCTAGTATACATGGAGTTAGCATTGTTAGTGATTGGGGAGGCTGTTATACAGGGAGTTCGCATTGTTATTGATTCGGGAGGATGATGTACTGGGAGATAGCATTGTTCGTGATTGGGGAGGCTAGTGTACATGGAGTTGGCATGGTTAGTAACTGGGGAGGGTCGTGTATAGCGGGTTAGCATTGTCAGTGAGTGGGGAGGATGGTGGACAGGGAGTTAGCGTTGTTTGTGATTGGGGAGGCTGGTGTACTGGGAGTTAGCATTGTTTGTAATTGGGTAAGTTGGTGTACAGGGAGTTGGCATTGCTAGTGAGTCGGGAGGTTGATGTACAGGGAGTTAGCACTGTTAGTGATTGGGGAGGCTGGTGGACAAGGAGTTATCATTGTTACTGATTGGGGTCGATGGTGTACAGGGGATTAGCTTGCTTAGTGACCGTGGACGCTGCTGTACAGGGAGTTAGCATTGTTTGTGATTGGGGACCCTGGTGTACAGGGTGTTAGCATTGGTAGTGATTGGGGAGGGTGGTGTACAGGGAGTTGGCATAGTTAGTGATTGGGAACCCTGGTGTACAGGGAGTTAGCATTGGTAGTGATTGGGGACGCTGGTATACAGGGAGTTGGCATTGTTAGTGATTGGAGTGGCTGGTGTACAGGGAGTTAGCATTGTTATTGATTGGGGAGGATGGTGTACTGGGAATTAGCATTGTTAGTGAATGGGGAGGCTGGTGTACAGTGGGTTAGCTTGGTTAGTGACCGTGGACGCTGGTGTACAGGGAGTTAGCATTGTTAGTGATTGGGGAGGCTGGTGTACAAAGAGTTAGAATTGTTAGTGATTGGGGAGGGTGGTGTACAGGGAGTTAGCATTGTTAGTGATTTGGGAGGCTGTTGTACAGAGAGTTAGCAATATTATTGATTGGGGTGGCTGGTGCACAGGGAGTTAGCATCGTTATTGATTGAGGAGGCTGGTGTACGGGGGTTAGCATGGTTAGTGACTGTGGACCCTGGTGTACTGGGAGTTTGCATTGTTAGTGATTGGGGACAATGGTGTAGAGGGAATTAGCAGTGTTAGTGTTTGGGGAGGTTGGTGTACAGGGAGCTAGCATTGTTCGTGATCGATCAGGCTGGTGTACAGTGAATTAGCATTGTTAGTGATTGGTGAGACTGGCGTACAGGGAGTTAGCATTGTTCGTGATTGGGGAGGCTAGTGTACTAGGAGATGGCATTGTTAGTAACTGGGGACGCTGTTGTACAGCGGGTTAGCATTGTCAGTGATTGGGGAGGATGGTGAACAGGGGATTAGCGTTGTTCGTGATTGGGGAGGCTGGTGTACATCGAGTTAGCATTGTTAGTGATTGGGGAGAATGGTGTACAGGGAGTTAGCATTGTTAGTGATTGGGGAGGCTGGTGTGCAGGGAGTTAGCATTGTTAGTGAATGGGGAGGCTGGTGTGCAGGGAGTTCGCATTGTTAGTGATTGGGGAGGTTGGTGGACAAGGAGTCAGCATTGTTAGTGATTGGGGAGGATGGTGTACAGAGGGTTAGCATGGTTAGTGACTGTGGACACTGGTGTACAAAGAGTTTGCATTGTTAGTGCTTGGGGACGATGGTGTACAGGGAATTAGCTGTGTTAGTGTTGGGGAAGTTGGTGTACAGGGAGCTAGCATTGTTCGTGATCGAGCAGGCTGGTGTACAGTGAATTAGCATTGTTAGTGATTGGTGAGACTGGCGTACAGTGAGTTAGCATTGTTATTGAATGGAGAGGCTAGTGTACTGGGAGTTAGTATTGTTCGTGGTTGGGGTGGCTGGTGTACAGGGAGTTAGCATTATTAGTGATTGGCGAGGCTGGTGGACAAGGAGTTAGCATTGTTAGTGATTCTGGAGGATGGTGTACTGGGAGTTAGCCTTGTTAGTGATTGGGGAGGATGGATTACTGGGAGTGAGCATTGTTTGTAATCGTGGAAGTTGGTGTATAGGGAGTTGGCATTGTTAGTGAGTGGGGAGGTTGGTGTACAGGGAGTTAGCACTGTTAATGATTGGGGAGGCTGGATTACTGGGAGTTAGTATTGTTAGTGTTTGCGGTGGCTACTGTACAGGGAGTCAGAATTGTTAGTGATCGTGGACGCTGTTGTACAGAAAGTTAGCATTGTTCCTGATTGGGGAGGCTGGTGTACAGAGAGTTAGCATCGTTAGTGATTATGGAGGATGGTGGACAGGGAGTTAACAATGTTAGTGATTGGAGAGAAAGGTGTACAGGGAGCTAGCATTGTCCGTGATGGGGGAGGCTGGTGTACATGGAGTTCGCATTGTTTGTGATTGGGGATTCTGGTTTATAGGGAGTCAGCATTGTTATTGATTGGGGAGGCTGGTGTACTGGGAGTTTGCATTGTTAGTGATTCGGGAACGATGGTGTACAGGGAATTAGCAGTGTTAGTGCTTGGGGAGGTTGGTGTACAGGGAGATTAGATTAGATTAGATTAGATTATATAACCCACCCATACCCCTACATTTACCCCTTACCTAACACTACGGGCAATTTAGCATGGCCAATTCACCTGATCCTGCACATCTTTGGACTGTGGGAGGAAACCGGAGCACCCGGAGGAAACCCACGCAGACACGCGGAGAACGTGCAAACTCCACACAGTCAGTCGCTTGAGGCGGGAATTGAACCGGGGTCTCAGGCGCTGTGAGGCAGCAGTGCTAACCACTGTGCCACCATGCCGCCCATTGTTCGTGATCGAGCAGGCTGGTGTACAGTGAATTAGCATTGTTAGTGATTGGTGAGACTGGCGTACAGTGAGTTAGCATTGTTATTGAATGGAGAGGCTGGTGTGTTGGGAGTTAGCATTGTTAGTGATTGTGGAGGATGGCGTACTGGGAGTTAGCGTTGTTAGTGATTGGGGAGGCTGGTGTACAAGGAGTTAGCATTGTTAGTGATTGGGGAGGCTGGTGGACAATGAGTTAGCATTGTTAGTGATTGTGGAGGATGGTGTACTGGGAGTTAGCGTTGTTAGTGATTGGGGAGGCTGGTGTACAAGGAGTTAGCATTGTTAGTGATTGGGGAGGCTGGTGGACAATG
>NW_025206810.1:0-2279 GCF_004010195.1 Chiloscyllium plagiosum | reverse complement strand
GGTGTAAAGATTTTTAGCATCGCTAGTGATTGGACAGGCTGGTGTACAGGGAATTAGCATTGTTAGTGATTGGGAACGCTGGTGTACAGTGGGTTAGCTTGGTTAGTGACCGTGGACGCTGGTGTACAGGGAGTTAGCATTGTTAGTGATTGGGGAGGCTGGTGGACAGGGAGTTAGCATTGTTCGTGATTGGGGAGGCTGGTGGACAGGGAGTTAGCATTGTGCGTGATTGGGGAGGCTGGTGTACAGTGGGTTAGCTTGGTTAGTGACCGTGGACGCAGGTGTACAGGGAGTTTGCATTGTTAGTGATTGGGGAGGCTGGTGTACAGGGAGTTGGCATTGTTCGTGATTGGGGAGGCTGGTGGACAGGGAGTTAGCATTGTGCGTGATTGGGGAGGCTGGTGTACAGTGGGTTAGCTTGGTTAGTGACCGTGGACGCAGGTGTACAGGGAGTTTGCATTGTTAGTGATTGGGGAGGCTGGTGTACAGGGAGTTGGCATTGTTCGTGATTGGGGAGGCTGGTGGACAGGGAGTTAGCATTGTGCGTGATTGGGGAGGCTGGTGTACAGTGGGTTAGCTTGGTTAGTGACCGTGGACGCAGGTGTACAGGGAGTTTGCATTGTTAGTGATTGGGGAGGCTGGTGGACAGGGAGTTAGCATTGTGCGTGATTGGGGAGGCTGGTGTACAGTGGGTTAGCTTGGTTAGTGACCGTGGACGCAGGTGTACAGGGAGTTTGCATTGTTAGTGATTGGGGAGGCTGGTGGACAAGGAGTTATCATTGTTAGTGATTGGGGCGGATGGTATACAGGGGATTAGCTTGGTTAGTGACCATGGACGCTGGTGTACAGAGAGTTAGCATTTTTAGTGATTGGAGAGGATGGTGTACAGGGAATTAGCAGTGTTAGTGTTTGGGGAGGATGGTGTACACGGAGCTAGCATTGTTCATGATCGGGCAGGCTGGTGTACAGGGAATTAGCATTGTTATTGATTGGTGAGACTGGCGTACAGAGAGTTTGCATTGTTAGTGATTGGGGAGGCTGGTGGACAAGGAGTTATCATTGTTAGTGATTGGGGCGGATGGTATACAGGGGATTAGCTTGGTTAGTGACCATGGACGCTGGTGTACAGAGAGTTAGCATTTTTAGTGATTGGAGAGGATGGTGTACAGGGAATTAGCAGTGTTAGTGTTTGGCAATGGTGGTGTACAGGGAGCTAGCATTGTTCATGATCGGGAGGCTGGTGTACAGGGAATTAGCATTGTTATTGATTGGTGAGACTGGCGTACAGAGAGTTTGCATTGTTAGTGATTGGGGAGGCTGGTGGACAAGGAGTTATCATTGTTAGTGATTGGGGCGGATGGTATACAGGGGATTAGCTTGGTTAGTGACCATGGACGCTGGTGTACAGAGAGTTAGCATTTTTAGTGATTGGGGAGGATGGTGTACAGGGAATTAGCAGTGTTAGTGTTTGGGGAGGGTGGTGTACAGGGAGCTAGCATTGTTATTGATTGGTGAGACTGGTGTACGGGGAATTTGCATTGTTAGTGATTGGGGACCCTGGTGTACAGGGAGTTAGCATTGTTAGTGATTGGGGAGGCTGGTGTGCAGTGAGTTGGCATTGTTCGTGTTTGGGGTGGCTGGTGGACAAGGAGTTATCATTGTTAGTGATTGGGGCGGATGGTGTACAGGGAGCTAGCATTGTTCATGATCGGGAGGCTGGTGTACAGGGAATTAGCATTGTTATTGATTGGTGAGACTGGCGTACAGAGAGTTTGCATTGTTAGTGATTGGGGAGGCTGGTGTATAGTGAGTTAGCATTGTTAGTGATTGGGGAGGATGGTGTACAGGGAGTTAGCATTGTTATTGATTGGGGAGGATGGTGTACAGGGAATTAGCAATGTTAGTGATTCGGGATCTTGGTGTACCGGGAGTTAGCATTGTTATTGATTGGGGACGCTGGTGTACAGGGAGTTGGCATTGTTAGTGATTGGGGAGGCTGGTGGACAAGGAGTTATCATTGTTAGTGATTGGGGCGGATGGTATACAGGGGATTAGCTTGGTTAGTGACCGCGGACGCTGGTGTACAGGGAGTTAGCATTGTTAGTGATTGTGGATGATGGTGTACAGGGAATTAGCAGTGTTAGTGTTTGGGGAGGATGGTGTACACGGAGCTAGCATTGTTCATGATCGGGCAGGCTGGTGTACAGGGAATTAGCATTGTTATTGATTGGTGAGACTGGCGTACAGTGAGTTTGCATTGTTAGTGATTGGGATGGCTG
>NW_025206809.1:11293-12053 GCF_004010195.1 Chiloscyllium plagiosum | reverse complement strand
CATATGAGCTTGTGCTAGAAGCCGACAGTCAGCATTTCAGGAATCTAGGAAACGGTCCCTAGTTAAACTCACATTGAGTTTGAAAGGATAAAACAAAGTAATTTTGAATAGTGGGTAAGGGTAGTAAAAACAGAGCAAAGCTATGACACTGTTAGAGAGATTCTTATGTTGGAGAAGTTCAACAATTCACTTCCTCAAATCGTGAGAATTCGTGTGGAAGTGCAGAGGGTTACAATGGCAAGATTAGAAGCTGATATGTCTGATGATGATGATTTGGTTCAGAAATCAAAGTTTGGTTTCTGTGAGGCATGGAGAAGAATGTGCGAGATCTTAAAATATATACCTGTGAAGGTAAGCTATACTGGCATAGGCCAGGAGTAGCAGGGAAAGAGGTTACAGCATTAAGAGGTACAGAAGCATGTAACTATTTTATGCTGAGACATGAGGAGCTATGTCATTCAGAAGGACCGTTGGAGAGATGAGAAGTGCTCCATTATAAAACGTGTGGTTGGAGTGTCCAGTGGAATCATCAACAGATTTATTCCACAATGGGGAAGGAGGTCTTGAGCTTTTTGTTGGCGTTACAACGTTTCAGCATTTAAATTGTGAATAACATACATGAGCCAAATCTTTATCACTGATCGTAAACCCTTAAAATTTTAGAGAAGTTGAGGGAAGGAAAGACCAGTCTGTTGCGATTGAGCTTATTATTGCTGCCATTCAATTTGAAATTATACAGGTGACAGGGCGAGGAAACCTA
>NW_025206809.1:6799-10885 GCF_004010195.1 Chiloscyllium plagiosum | reverse complement strand
CTGGTCCACAACACTTGTACCGAGGGGTTTCTGACTGGATCCTGTAATTGAAAATTTAGTGGAGGGGCTGGGGATGGTTTGCTGGAGGTTGTGCTGTGAGCTGCTTCCGACATTCAGGGAGACCTGAGGATTTGGTGACCCAACTCTGGATGGAGCATGTGGACTGTAGTTACAGCATCTGGGTCTGTAACACGAACAACAAATGGAGCAGAGGCTGCAGAGAGGGGAAGCTCTGAAACCACGGCGTCAGTGTGTGTGCGGGGAAAGGGATTTGCTATATCCACCCCGGGTTTTCCAGGAACAGTTTCCCAAGCTCCACTTAACCAAGGAACAGAGTGTGAGGGGCCCTGACTGAACAAGGAGCTGGTCATAGAATGGTGTCGCCTCCTTCAACACGACCTGCAGCTTCACACCATGGGGAGGAGGATGCTGCCAGTGACTGTGAGGGTCACTGTTTCATTCAGCTTCTATAATCCAGAACTTTCCAGGCAGGACGAGGTGTCATATCTATCATCTCCCAGTATCTCAAGATCAATGTCACCATTCGGTGAAGGAGCATATATATGGTGGATGAGGTATATAGATTGTTTCTCCCTCAGCAGGGAGCTGCCGGTTGTATCCAGTATAGTGGAATTCCCGATGGTGTACACGGCATCTGCAGGGTATCCATGTCAATGGGGAGAGGTAGAGGAACTGAAGGAGTTCTCTCTCTATTAATGTTCCAGTGTGCCCATCACAGTGCATCATATTGGTGAATACCCACTGTCCTGGCAGCAGTCATGGCCTCTTCATTCAGAAGCAGTCAGCCATTCCCTTCGTCATCGGGTCTCCACGTAGAAAGAAATGAATATATCTTGGATAAAGGCCGTCCCCTTGATGGACGTTTCAAAACACCATCGCCACCACCAATCAACCACATCAAAGTATTCCATGTGTACGGAGAACAATAGGGTCACTTGGAGCGTCTGGGAGCTGACGATCAGGGATGGAGCAAAACCTCCCTTGTCTGAACGGATCTGAGTGGACCCCCCAGGACACAGTATCATTAAGTCCTGTAATCTCTCTCCATTTTAGGAACATATTGCTTTCCATTATTCCTGTAAATGAAATGACAGGTTATATCATGTTAAATTCCACCTGCCAAACTATTATCTATTATCTTTACCCCTCTGAATGTATTTGCAGACTTTCCACCCTCTCTAGGTAATGTAATCTCTTGCTTACCACAGCGACATCACCAAACTCAGCATCTGTATATCTGTTCAATTTCTCTTCATAAGACAAACACTTCAAATATGGAATCAATCTAATGAAGCTCCTCTGAATTGCCTCCAATGGAAATAGCTCATTCTGCAGGACACCTAAACTGTTCTCCAGTTGCAGCCTCACTAATGCCTTGCATAGCTACACCAACACTCCCTACCTTTCTACTCTATCCTTTTATATTTAACCACTGAAATTATGCTTGCAGTTCTCATTACGACAGTACCCGCAGGCAGGTTTTCTATGATATGCAAGCAGACACCCAGATCCCTCTACACCTCAGCACTTTGAACTTTCTCTCCATTTAGATAATAATTTGTCTTTCTATTACACTGGCCAACTTGAATAGCCCCATATTTATTCACTTTAATTTTCCTTGCCAAATGTTGGCCCGTTCACCCAACCTATCCATATAGTTTTAAAATCTCTTGCATCATCATTCCGAAGTAATTTCCCACCAATGTTAGTGTCATCTGAAAATGTGGCATTGTATTTTCTATCCCATCAACCGAGTACAGTAATAACATCGATCGCAAATGGTTGAGGCATGAGAACTGAAATCAATGGCACCCCACAAATTGCATTTTCCAAAATAAAATGACACGCTTATTCCATCTGACTCCATTTTGTTGGTTAACCAATCCTCCATCCAAGCTAATACATTACTCCTAGACCCATGTTGTCTCATCTTTCCACTAACTCTTTGGAGAAGCGACATATCCGATGCCTTCAGGAAGACGAGATATGTTCTATCTCCAGGATTCCCACGATCCACCTTGTTTGTGACATATTCAAATAACTCAACCAAATAATTGAAATATGATTTAGCCTTCATAAGACCATGTTGACTCTGACGAATTGTGGTTTAAGTTTGCAAATGTCCTGAACAATGGATTCTAATAATTTGCCTTGAATTACAATAGTTTATTGTTACACTTTAGTCCCTAATGTATGCCATTATTACAAGTTCTTCCCTTTCGAAAACCTTTACCTTTACTTTGAATTCCTGTTTGATGTGCACAAGGCTTTAAGAGATCTGCTCCAATTGCGGTGTAAGATCCATGTGTGGCTGAATGGACTCATCATCCTGCTGGTGTACAATATCGATGGGCTGACGTCTTTCTGGTGTTCCCATGTTGTCATCTCCAAGGCCAGAATATCCTCCTCCTGTTGATGTTTTAGAGGATTGGGAGATTATGGAATCTTCCTGTTGCTGTGTAACATTTTGAGGGGCTGATGGGTCTTCTAGTACTTCGCCATAACAGGTGGATATATTGAACGGTCTCCTCATGTATCCTGGAGATTGGACCGAGGGAGTGATTGGTCTTCTCTTCTTCCCATACAACAATCACGTGTCTAAATTACCTCTTCCTTTCTCATGAAAGAAGTCTCAGAAAGTTTTTATCCTTATCCAATTCCCTTGCAATAGGCTCGGTGGGTCTGAATGGCCTCCTGTTATCCAAGTGTAACAATCTCCAGCCAATGTGTGACCTCTTCCAGTTCCTATGTTACAGACATGAGGAGGCTGAATGGACTGACCCTGTTGCTGTTTAACAGGATACTGGTGCAGCATAGGCTCGAGTGGCTGACTGGCCTCCTTCTGGCAGTGTATATCAGGCTCCAGGGGCTGAATAGCCTCGTCCTGTTTTGGTGTAACAGGTTTGAAGGCCTGAATATCCTCCTCTTGTTCGTGTGTAACAGGCTGGAGAACGGAATGGATTCCTCCACTATCTGTGTAATTCGCTTCACATGTTGAATCCTTCTATCATCTATGTTCAAATAAGATCATCTTCAATTCTTGTAAACTCCAATGCCTACTGGGTCATCCTGATCATCCTTTCATTATAAGTTAGCACCTTCATTGCAGGAATGAGTTGAGGGAACCATCTCTGAGCTGCGTCCAAGTTAAAACATCCTTTCTTCATTGAAGAGATTAAATCTGTACACACTACTCCAGATGTGATCTCACTAAGACCCTGTACAGCAGCAGCAACACTTTACCAGCCTGCTTTAAGGTTCCCACCCAGCTCAGAGATGTCTCAGCTCTCTGGGGGAATGCAGAGCATCATTGGAAGATCATTGTCCTTCTCTACTCCATCAGCAAAATTGGAGATCTGGAGAAATTAAAGTTTGAGAAGATCATAAATGATGTGGTGAGATGATCTCTACCATTCATCTCCCCAGAGCCCACGTCGCTCACATTCCAATGTATCTTGTGGGCGGCACGCTGGCACAGTGGTTAGCACTGCTGCCTCACAGCCCCCGAGACCCAGATTCAATTCCTGCCTCAGCCGATTGACTGTGTGGAGTTTACACGTTCTCCCCGTGTCTGCGTGGGTTTCCTCCGGGTGCTCAGGTTTCCTCCCACAGTCCAAAGATGTGCAGAGTCAGGTGAATTGGCCATGCTAAATTGCCCGTAGTGTTAGGTAAGGGGTAAATGTAGGGGTATGGGTGGGTTTCGCTTCGGCGGGGCAGTGTGGACTTGTTGGGTTGAAGAGCCTGTTTCCACACTGTAATGTAATGTAATGTAATGTAATGTAATGTAATCTAGCAAGGTGGAGCGCAAAAACAGCAAGGAGCAGCAAACATTGATGGGAGTTATATATCAAAGTGAATGCTGTTATATATCAAAGTGAAAGCTGCAATACAAATGCTGGACATGTTATAAAACAGGAAATGAAATATACACGTTTGTAGCTACTGCAGTAATAATGTAATATTTACATTATATCTAAACTGTGTTAACCCAATTGAATGCTGATGCTGGGAAAAATGGATTTCATGAGCCCGTGTGAAATCGTTTGCGTTAACATTATGTCGAGC
>NW_025206809.1:2452-6756 GCF_004010195.1 Chiloscyllium plagiosum | reverse complement strand
AATGTATTGGTTTTCTTTTGTGCTGTTTGAGTACACGGCAGTTTTTGTTTTATTTGAAGTAACCGTTATAAATCTGAGTCATGCAAGCCAACGAGGTGTGAGGAGAAAATGGGGACGACAGATGCTGGAAATCAGAGTCGAAGAGTGTGGTGCTGGAACAGGCAGCATACTAAGAGTAGATACATCGATGTTTCGAGCTTAAGCCCTTCATCAGGAAAGAAGCATATGGACCAAGGGGGATGAGAGATAAATGAGAAGGTGGTGCGACGGGGGAGGTAGCTGGGATTGCGATAGGTAGATGAAGGTGAGGTTGAAAGTGATAGGTGATTAAGGGAGACAGAACGCCTCATCTGCTGCAACCATTAAACCCAATGTGGTCTTCTCTACATTGGCGAGGCAGCAGGTCAACTTGTGGATCATTTCAGCGAACATCTCTGGGACAGCCAGACTGAATAACTCCATCGCCTTTTGGCTGAGCATTTTAAATCCCCTTCCCACTCTGCCAAGGACATGAGGGCACTGGGCCTGCTCTATCGCCAAACCCAAGCCACCAGATGCCTGGAGGAAGAAAGCATCATCTTCTGTCTTGGGACCTTCCAAACGCAGGGGCTCATAGTGGATTTCTCCATTTCCTCTAATCCCACCTTATCCTACTCCAAACTTCCAAGTTAGCACCGCTCTTTTGAATGTTCCTATGTGTCCACCTTCCTCCCTATCAATCTGGTTCACCTCCTCTCCAACTATCACTTTCAACCCCATCTTCATCTACCTATTAGATAAAAGGAGGTAGCTTAGAAAACTGCCAAGTGTTGCAGTGAGCCAGTGGATTCAGAGAAATGTAGGACCCAGCAAAGGATGACCAAGAAACTGAGAAGAAAATCAAAATGAGAAAAAGCGTGCAAACGAAAGAAAAATATAAAGACTGCTAAAAAGCCTCTATCAATGTATGAAAAAAATAAAACAAGGTCAAATGTGGAACAGTTGGTGCGCGTTCAGGATAATTTATTGCAGAGAACAGATAAATTTCAGGGAAAAGAAACATTTTCTTTGTGTTTATCTTCATGTAAGAATGTCCAGAAATTCTCCCAGAAATACCAAGTGACCATGGGACTTGTGTAATTAAAGTCTAAGATCATTCTTATCTTTGAAAAGAAAGTTGGATTGAGTATTTATAAATCTGTCAGACTAGATGCACATCATACAAGAATTTCAGAGGAAGCAGCAATAGACATGTTGATTGCATCGAGGATTTTCACTTTATTTTCCGACACATTCCCGAAAGGCATTTAGCCAATCTGGATAAGGCAAAGGTAATAAATATTATCCAACAGTTTAAGAAAGGTTGAAGGTGGAGAGTGGTGAACTACAGACCAGTTATCTTGTCATCCACAGTCATGTATCTGTTGGACTCGATGACAAAAAACATGCTACTAGATATTGAGAAGGTAATAACATAACTGGGGAGTGTGAGAATGTACCGATGAAAGGAAAACCAGAAGTGGCAAACATATTTTTGGAATGGTTTGAAGATGATTCTTGTGGACATAGGCAATGAACAACCAATGTATATCGTATAGTTGGATATTCCTGAGCTTTTTTTTAAAGAACTCACACAGCAAGTTAATAATAAAAATTAAAGCGAGAGGTATTGGGAAGAACATATGCAAATGGGAAAGTAAAAATTAGGTTTGCAGTCATGTGAATGTAATTGGAAGATAGAGGATGTCGTGCACCAGTTGCATCGAGCGTTGGTGAGACCAAACTTAGAGTATTGTGTACCGTTCGGAGTCCCAATCTAAGAAAGAATATATTGACGACAGAGGAACTGCAAAAGGTATTATCAGATTAATCCGTTAAATGGCAAGATTGTCTGACTGGGAACCTCAGCCTGTAATCTCGAGTTTCAAAACATGATAGGTAATTGTAGTGAATCTTAGAAACATCGAAAGGACTGAATAACAGAGGGACATGAAGAAGTACAAGTAGGCGAGATAGTGGAGAATCCCACGATATTCTACACGGACAAGTCGAACAGAATAATCAGCAAACAGTTAGTGTCCATTAGACACCAAAGGGGCAATCTGTGTGTCAAGCTGGAGAACATTGATGGATTGTTACATGAGACCTTCACATCTATTTTACTTGGGAGAAGGAGGATGTAGGTAGAGAATTCAAAAAGATGGACTGGGAAGCTCTTGAACTGATTGATGTAAAATACGAGCAGGGATTTGACGCTTTGTTCTGTATAAATATGGACCAATCTCCATGTCTGAATGAGTTGTATCACAGGCGGCTGTTGGGGTCAAATGAGGAAAGACCCTGACTGAATATTTTAATTAGAATCTGACCATAGGGGAGGTGCCGGAGAACTGGAGAACTGCTAATACGATTACACTTTGCAGTAAGTGTGGAAGAGATAGACCAGAGAAGTTTAGACGAGCGATTATTAGATCACTTATCAGGAAACTACTGGAGAAAATAGGGAAGGAAAACATTGAACTCCAATCAGAGTTGCAAGGTTTGATCAGGGATAATCATCATGACTTTATCAGGAGGAAGTCACATGCAAGGGATTTGATTGA
The DNA here is from genome assembly GCF_004010195.1 of Chiloscyllium plagiosum. Lineage (NCBI taxonomy): Eukaryota > Metazoa > Chordata > Chondrichthyes > Orectolobiformes > Hemiscylliidae > Chiloscyllium > Chiloscyllium plagiosum. The sequence goes on along the minus strand of NW_025206809.1, from coordinate 4,174 downwards.
ATTAGTTTGAGAAGGTCGATTCTTTCGTTTTGTAGGAAGGCCTTTGACAAATTTCCAGCTGGGAAACTGAAAAATAAAGTCAAGTCTCACAATATGAAGGATAACTTGGCAAGTTACAATGAAAATTATCTTCGTAGCAGGAGACAGAGGGTGGTGGGAGAAGGCTGTTTGTGTGACTGGAGACCAGTGTCCCTGGAGACCAGTGTCCCCTGGTGTACCACAGAGATCAGTACTGTGTCCCTTATTGTTTGTGTTATTTATAACAAAATATAGATCTGAATGTGGAGGAGGCTAGGTGGAGAGTGGGGGAGGTGTGATAAGTAAGTGTATGTTTGACATAAAGATTGGCTGGGTGGTTAGCAATGAGGGGAAGGCCTTACGTTACAGGAAGATGCATATGGAATGATCAGATGGCCACATCAATGGCAGATGGAATGTAACCCTGATAAATATGAGGTGATGCACTTTGGGAGATGGAACCAGGCAGGGGAGGACACAATGAATGGCAGCACACTGGGAAGCTCAGATTGTGCTTCTCCACACATCTCTGAATGTGACTGGACAGGTTAATGCTTAAAAATGTGTTGCTGGAAAAGCGCAGCAGGTCAGATTCCTGAAGAAGGCTTATGCCCGAAACGTTGATTCTGCTGCTCCTTTGATGTTGCCTGATCTGCTGCGCTTTTCCAGCAACACATTTTTGAAGCTCTGATCTCTAGCATCTGCATTCCTCACTTTCTCCTGGACAGGTTAATGGACTAGTTAAGAATTGGACCTTGGGTGTAGCGTTTCCTAATCAGGGCGTAGATTATAAGAGCAATACAGGGCTTTGGTTCGTCCAAAATGGAGTACTGTATGCAGTTCTGGGAGCCACATTCCAGGAAGGATGTGATTGTACTGGAGAGGGTGCAGAGGAGATTCACCAGGATGTTCCCTGGGATGGAGCATATCAGCTATGGAGAGAGGCTGGATAAGCTTGGGTTGTTTAGTTTGGAACAGAGAAAGCTGAGGGGTCAGTGATTCAGGCCGATAAGATTATAAGCGACACGGACAGGGTGGATAGAGAGCAATTGTTCCTTTTAGTGAGAGGGTCGAGAACAAAGGATCACGCTTTTAAAATGAAGGTTTTGAGGTTCAGAGATGATTTCAACATTTTTTCACCTCGAGGTGTGGGGTTCTGGGATTACTTCCTGAGAGGGGAATGATCACCTCAATTACTTCCTGAGAGGGGAATGATCACCTCACAATCGGTAAAAAGTACTTGGACGAGAATTGGAAGTGTCAAAACATTCCAGGCTATGGGCCTGGTGTAGGAAAGTGGGACTAATATAGATTGTGCTGTATTTCTGTTGGCACAGAGTCTGTGTCCCTGTGAGTGTATGGTGTGGAAGGTCAATTATTGAGCAGTTTAAGGCAGGAATTGATGGATTTCTGAAGAGTTATATTCATAAGGGTTTTAAGAGTGAACTGTATTAGCCTGTTAAATTATGTCAATGTGAGAAATATGAGAAAACAAATGCAATTTTCTCACAGTTTGAAATGAGAGAATGGAAAATGGGGAACAGGGAAATGGCAGAACTATGAAGCCACTACTTCAGTTCTGTCTTCACAAAACTTTCTAACAATGCAAAGAAAACCAAGTCTGGTGTAGGAAAATGATAGAGTACACGGAACATAGAACATCGTAAGTAAATGGTTTAGCAGAAATTATTGTTGCTGAATGTA
>NW_025206809.1:0-2434 GCF_004010195.1 Chiloscyllium plagiosum | reverse complement strand
GAATGGGACAGCTGGCAGGAAACAGTGAATAGAAATAAACAGACTCGTCAAGTAACTGCCTGACATTTTCTGAAAGGTATGATTCCGTGAGTATGACTATGTCCCAGACTCCCCATTACCTTCGCCAGATATCTCCTGTCTCATCAGCAGGACGGAAACAGCAGAAGTGGTGGTACAGTGGGGTACAGTTGGAAGGGAATTGTTCTTGGAGTCCTCAACAGTGACTCCGTATCCCATGAAGTCTCATGGCATTAGTTTGCACATGGGAAAGGAAACCTCCTGCTGATTACCATGTACCAGCCTCTCTCAACCGATGAATCAGTACTCCTCCATGCTGACCAACACTTGCAGGAAGCACTGAGGGGAGCACGTGCGCAAGATGTACTCTGGGTGGGGGATTTCAATGTTCACCATCAACAGTTTCTCAGCTCCAGCATTACTGATCGAGCTGGCCGGGTCCTAAAGGATATAACTGGCGGCAGGTGGTGAAGGAACCAATAAGAGGAAAATACATACTTCACCACAGCCTTACTAATCTGCCAGTTACAGAAATATCTGTCCATGACAGTATCGGTAAGAGTGACCACCGCATAGTCATTGTGGAGGTAAAGTCACACCTGCACATTGAGAATAACCTCCACCATTTTGGGTGGTACTGTCACGGTGCCTAATAGGGCAGACTTCGATCAGATCCAGCAGCTCAAATCTGGATGTCCATAAGGTGTTGTGGGTCATCAATAGAGTGGAATTGTACTCCCACATAACCTCATGGCCTGGCATATCCCCCTCACAACAATTGCCATCAATCCAGAGGATCAACATTGGTTCAATGGAGTGTGCAGGATGGCAGGAGCAGCACCAGGCATACTTGACAATGAGGAGTCAGCCTGGTGACGCCACCAAAAAGGACTACTTGTGTGCCAAACAGCATAAGCCGGAAGTGATAGACAGAGCTAAGTGATCCCACAAGCAACGGTTCAGATCTAAGCTCTGCAGTCCTTCCACATCTAGTCGAGAAACATTGGGGACAATTAAACAATTCACTGGAGGAAGAGATTCCACAAATAACCCCTTCCTCCATGATGGAAGAGCCCAGCAATTCAGTGTATAAGATAAGGCTGATGCATTTGCAACAATCTTCAGTCAGAAGTGCTGAGTGGATGATCCATTTCAGCCTCCTCCAGTGGTCCTCAGCAATTCAGTTACCAGTCATCAACCAATTTGATTCAGTCCACGCGATATCCAGAAACGGTTGGAGATATTGGATACTCCACAGGGTCCATAATCTGACAACATTCTGGCAATAGTCCTGAAAACTTGTGCTCCAGAACTTGCCATTCCCCTAGCCAAAATGTTTCAATACAGTTACAACAATGGCTTTCCCTGATTATGTAGAAAATTACCAAAGTATCTCCTGTATATAAAAAGCAAAACAAATCCAATCCGGCCAATTACCATTCCATCAGTCTACTCTCGATCATCAGTAAAGTGGTGGAAGGTCTCAGTGCATTTAAGCAGCAACCTGCTCAGCAATAACCTGGTCAATGACTCCCAGTTTGGGCTCCACCAGGGCCACTCAGCTCCTGACCTCAGTACCGTTGTTCAAACATGGACAATAGAGCTGAATTACAGAGGTGGGGTGAGAGTGACAGCCCTTTAATTCAAGGCTGCATTCGACCAAGTGTGGTATCAAGGGGCCTTAACAAAACTGGAATCAATGGGTATCAGAAGCAAACTTCCCGCTGGTTAGAATCAGACCTAACACGTAGGACGATGGTCATGGTGGATGAAGATCAGTCAACTCAGCTCCAAGTCTGTAGGAGTCCCTCGAGCAGTGGCCGAAAACTTCTTCAGGGTTGCTTCATCAATGACCTTCCCTCCATTTTAAGGTCAGAAGTGGGGATGTTCGCCAATGATTGTACAATGTTCTGAAGCATTTGTGGCTCCTCAGATGTTCATGTTCAAATGCGACAGGATCTGGACAGTATCCAGGCTGACAAATGGCAAGTAATACACAAATGCCAGACCGTGACCATCACCAATAAAATACAATCTAACCTGCCCCTTGGTATTCAATGGTGTTACTATCACTGAATCCCCCAGTATCAAAGTCCTGGTGGGTAATCATTGCTCAGAAACCCACTGGTCTCGCCACATTAACACAGTAACTACAAGAGCAGGTCCGAAGCTAGAAATACTGTGGCGAGTAACTCACATCCTGATTTCCAAACGTCTGTCCATCATCTAAATGCATAAGTCAGAAGTGTGATAGAAGACTCCCAATTTGCCTGGATGAGTGCAGCCCCAACAACACTCAAGAAGCTTTATACCATCCAGGACAAAGCAACCAGTTTGATTGTCCCTATATCCACAATGCTCCATCATCGACGCTCAGCAGCAGCAGCAGCAGCAGCAGTGTTTTACTATCTATATG
>NW_025206808.1:3958-12053 GCF_004010195.1 Chiloscyllium plagiosum | reverse complement strand
AGAACTTTGTGGGAAGCTAAGGACGTAATTGCTTGGCCTCTTGCTGAGATATTTGTATTATCGATAGTCACAGGTGAGGTGCTGGAAGACTGGAGACTGGCTAACGTGGTGCCACTTTTTAAGAAAACTGGTAAGGATAAACCAGGGAACTATAGACCAGTGAGCCTGACGTCGGTGATGGGCAAGAGGAAATCCTGAGGGACAGGAGGTATATGTATTTGGAAAGGCAAGGATTGATTAGCGATAGTCAACATGGCTTTGTGCATGGGAAATCATGTCTCACAAACACAATTTAGTTTTTTGAGGAAGTAACAAAGAGGATTGATGAGGGCAGAGCGGTAAATGTGACCTTTATGGACTTCAGTAAGGCATTCAACAAGGTTCCCCATGGGAGACTGGTTAGCAAAGTTAGATTTCACATGGACAACTAGCCATTTGGATACAGAACTGGCTCAAAGCTAGAAGACAGAGGGTGGTGGTGAAGGTATGCTTTTCAGAGTGGAAGTCTGTGAGCAGTGGAGTGTCACAAGGATCAGTGCTGGGTCCACTACTTTTCGTAATTTATATAAATTATATGGATATGAGCATAAGAGGTACAGTTAGTAAGTTTGCAGACGACACCAAAATTGGAGGTGTGGTGGACAACGAAGAAGGTTACCTCAGATTACAACAGAATCTTGATCAGATGGGCCAATGGGCTGAGAAGTGGCAGATGGAGTTTAAATCAGATAAATGTGAGGTGCTGCATTTTGGGAAAGCAAATCTTAGCAGGACTTATACACTTAATGGTAAGGCCCTAGGGAATGTTGCTGAACAAAAAGACCTTGGAGTGCAGGTTCATAGCTCCTTGAAAGTAGAGTCGCAGGGAGAAAGGAAAGAGAAGATGTTTGGTATGCTTTCATTTATCGGTCAGAGGATTGAGTACTGGAATTGGGAGGTCATGTTGCAGCTGTATAGACATTGTTTAGGCTGCTGTTGAAATATTGCATGCAATTCTAGTCTCCCTCCTGTCGGAAAGATGTTGTGAAACTTGAAAGGGTTCAGAAAAGATTTACAAGGATGTTGCCAGGGTTGGAGGATTTGCGCTATAGGGAGAGGCTGAGCAGGCTGGGGCTGTTTTCTCTGGAGCATCGGAGCCTGAGAGGGACCTTAATGAGGTTTATAAAATCATGAGGGACATAGATAAGATGAAAATGGCAAGAGACTTTTCTCTCAGGTGGGGGTATTTCAAAACTAGGGCACATTTTTTAAGATGAGAGGAGAAAGATTTTAAAAAGGACATGAGGTGCAACATTTTTTTACACAGAGAATGATTTGTGTGTGGAGTTAATTGCCAGAGAAAGCGGTGGTTGCAGGTACAATTACAACGTTCAAAAGACATTTGGATACGTTCATGAATAGGAAAGGTTTAAAGGGATATGGGCTGGTGGGACTAGTTTATGATTTGGAGGTGCTAACGTTGGACTAGGGTGTACAAAGTTAAATATCACAAAACACAGGTTATAGTCCAACAGGTTTATTTGGAAGCACTCGTGTTTGGAGAGCTGCTCCATTAGGTGGTTGTAGAGTATAATATCATAAGACACAGAATTTATAGCAAAGGTTTATAGTGTGATGTAACTGAAATCATATATTGAAAAAGACCAGGATTTTTTGTTAAGTCTCTCATATTTTAGAATGACCATGTTGGTTTCAGTTCATTCATATGTAAATTCCAGAATGTTTTTTTAAAGTTACATTCTCAAGTGAACTTTAGCAATAGGTGTCATGTCGGCTCAGATAATGCATTGAAGGCGTGAAGTACCTTATGTGAGGCTGTCTGTGGCCCAATGTTCAGACTGATTCTATTCCTAAAAACGGGACTAGTTTAGTTTGGGAACATGGTTAGTGTTGACTATTTGGACCAAAGGGTCTGTTTCTATCCTGTATGACTCTATGACTCTTTGACTCTATCTAATTGAAATGATGCATTCTTTAAGCAATGGCGTAATTTAAAGTAATACTTAAGTGACATCCAATTTCGGGATATTTAACCCACTGCCCTTGAATCCAATTAACCTTTACAATTCAAATTCTGCCCAAGCGGTTTTGTAGCACAGTAGTTACCTCTGAAACAGGAGATGCTGCCAGACTTGCAGTGCTTTTCGAGCAATTTCTATTTTTGTCTTTGAATCTGGAGGTCTGGATTCATGTCCCACCTACTCCCAGAGTTGTGTAGTTACATCTCTGAACAAGTTGATTAGAAACTATCTATAACTTACTTCATATAGTAGCATTGCTAGAAAATTATCAGAAAACCTGGCAGCATCTTGTACTGGTAAGCAGTGAAATGTTAATTAACTCAAGGTCAGTGCTTGTGAAATTCTTGGTTATAGCCCCAGTTGAAGTGACAGAAAGAGCGAACAGGATCATAAATATTTCTGGGATTGACCATGCAGAATAAAGCAATCTTTCTTTAAAATAAAATTCTGTCTAAAGTCTATTTTGGCACAGTAGCAATGTTCCTGAACAGGAAGCCAAGGTTTAAGTCCGGCAAGCTCCAGAAATGTGTAATAAAAACTCTGAACAATTTGATTAATACTATCTAAATTTCTGATCAGTGTATTGTGGGTCAAGTCCCACATGCCACAGAGGTGTGTAATAACATCTCTGAGCAGGTTGATTTAAAAAAAACATTAAAAATCCAATTTGGGAGGGTGGTGTGTTTAATCAAGCTGAAATCTACAGAGAGGACAAAGAGAGTGTGTGTTGTGGGACACTTGCATAAGAAATCATTTATGAATTTGGTTTTGGCTGATTGCTGAACCAAAGGCAGAAACCTGCTTAGAGTGATTTAAACACAGTATTGGGAGACAGGTGAGCAGGCATTTGGGAAGTAACTATGTTCAAGACCTTGGAGATGAGGTAACAGTTTGCAAGAACAGCCTGGATGTTTTCAGAAGAGAAGATTGTGATTGTGACTTGTTTGATAGGGAGGGAACCAGTGCTTGAAAAAAGGGAACCATTTTACTATTTCATTGTGTTTGGGAAGTGGGAAAGAAAATACGTTTTTAGTGGAATTGGATTATGACTGCCAGTTTTTTGTGTTAATGATGAGATGAGCCAGGCGAGGTTTGGACAGAACAAAGAATGAAGTAAAAGAGAGCAATATTTTCAAGCTTGGTCGAGACTCCTGTCTACTGATTTAATCGTGATGTTATAAAGTGACAGCATTGTCTTCAGAAACATGTTTGTTGGATTAATACTCTTAAAATAGAATTATTGAAAAATGGAATGGTAGGTCCCAGAAAATTAACTATTTTGCTGCAACATGGACAGAGCCACAAAAGTAATTGACTTGCCTTGGTATTTAGGCTTTTTTGTGATTATGTTGTTGATTGCTTCAAGAGAGCGAGTGCGAATCAAAAATGATGTATGTTCTGTCGAGGTATTTTTCCATTGATGAAAGTACTTATGCCATCCTGAAGTGATAGTTTACAGGATTTTCAGCCACTTTAGCTGTTAATTTTGTTTTGTTCTCTTAAGTTCAATTGACGAATGATTGGCTGTACTGGTATATTTAAATTTTGCATATAAGATCCAGATGTTGTTTTTCCCTTACAGTGTTTTAACTTATTACAAAAAAAAGATACTTTTTTTGTTTGTAGTGGCTAGACGTTCTCTTGAAGATGAATACCATCAAAATAGCAACTGTTTATATTGTCAAATTGTTTAACCCCAATGAAGAATAAAGGTCAAAACTCATTTAATTTCAACCAAATCTAATTTGAGTACATGAAAGAAATTACAGTTTGCCCTTGTGCCATAGTGTGCCACCCAACGTACATTATAAAGGATAAACATAAAACCACAAGATATAGGAGCAGAATTAGGCTATTCAACCCATTAAATCTGCACCACTATTTGATCATGGATGATATTTCTTGATCTCATTCTCCTGCTTTCTCCCCGTTACCTTTAAGCCCCTGGCCTACCTTGTAACTCTCAATCGCCCCAATTGAACCTTCATGCCTCATCTTTACATAGGCCGCCCTCTTCCCTTTAACAAGGGATTCCAATTCCTTATTAAACCACGGCTCCCTCACAGGACCCTTTCCTCCCTGCCTGACGGGTACATACTTATCAAGGACACTCAATAGTTGCTCCTTGAACAAGCTCCACATATCAATTACGCCCTTGCCTTGAAGCTTACTTTTCCAAGCCACACATCCTAAGTCATGCCTCACCGCATCATAATTTCTCTGCCCCCAGCTATAACTCTTGCCCTGTAGTGCACACTTATCCCTCTCCATCACTAGAGTAAACGTTTCAAGGAGGGAAGGTGAGAGAAAGACCCTTTCTGCTTTGAATTGATACCAAACATTGAAAAAGCAGGAAGATATTCTCACCAAGTATTTTTCACATACTCGGAGGTCACTGGTGTGGTGTCCTTATATTCTTTATTCTTGCCTTTTCTCTTGTACATGTCATTGAGGAGAACAGAGTCAACCGAGAAGGAAATGAACAGCAGAGTTTGTTTTCTCTGTTGATTAAATTCACCTTGTTTGCTCCTCTGAGCACCTGAAAGAAGGGGCAAGGCTCCGAAAGATTGTATTTTCTAATAAACCTGTTGGACAATAACCTGGTGTCGTATGATTTTTGACCTTGTCTTCTGATCACATTCAGGTTATTCCCACAAGCACTGCATGTTCTTGCTTCTCAAGGTCAGCAGGTGGCGATGTTGACTATGGCTTTCACATTGGTCTCCATCAGAGAGGACCCACAAATCAGGGACAGAGACCAGAGATTGCAGGCCTCGCTCTTGCTCCTCAGTCCCAGATCCGAGCACAATGGGCCCCCTGGAATCCCGATCCCTGTGCAGAATGCAAATGGTGTGACTGATCCTGCTGATTGTTTCCAACCTCACCAGATCTCCACAGTCACTGAGATTATTTAAATACAGCCTTTGCCTATTAGGGACCCTGATTGATGGGATACAGACTGAAATGGGTTAATAATACAGTATTGGGGGGTTACAGATGCAGATTGTCAAGTGGAAATCTGATGTTGTGGCTCTAACAGAGATCCGGGATTGGGGATTCCTGGATACAAGGTGTCCAGTAAAGATAGGAAAGAGGGAAAACTGCGGGAAGTGGTGGGATTGATCTGGTGCCAGACATTACTGACCAACCTTAGGCCCTGAGATATGATGGAGATGAAGGGTAAACTGTGCCGGTCTTTAACTCACTGTTACCAGAGTAAAACAGGGATTACCCATTTCACAAAAATGGATCTAACAAACCAGGTGCATGTGAAACACCCAGCCCGTCCCTGAGAGAGGGAGGGACAAGAACAATGACATTCTCAGACAGAAAGGATGCTAAAAATGGTATCACCCCGAGAGTGAAGGGTGGGGTGGAGACAGTGGCAGCGACATCCCCCAGAGAATGGGGAAAGTAACATTGACACATTTAAAACTGTATTATCACAAGTGAGAATTCAAACAGACACCCACTCTGTCACACGGTGTTGAAGATGCACTGTCCTCATCAAAACCACGTTTTCAAACCTCTTCATAACACGTAAGGGGAGAGAAACATTGAAAAATGTATTATCATGATTGAGAGATGGTGCATTTAAATCTTGGATCATGATGATAAACGTTCTGAGCCGTAAACAACACCGGTGTATTGACGTCATTATCTTATTAAACAATATTAAAACCTCGGCCAAACATTTTCCTGCAGACAGTGTATTTAAAATATCAAGAGACTTTCCTCATTGTTGGTTTGATCAGTGACGCAGCAAGGAAACAGCAGCTGCCCCATGAACTCCAACAAAAGAATGAGAACAGGCTCTTCATACGGAGCTGGCTCCCGAGAATCCAATTCAACAGCAGGGACCAAAGAACAAGGAACAATATAGCACAGGAACAGGCCCTTCAGCCCTCCCAACCTGTGCTGACACATTTTGGCCTTCATCACAGAAACTGTCTTCACCTACAGGATTCATAGCCCTCTATTCCCTTCCTATTCATGCATTATTTATTTATTGAATAATTCTATTGTGTCTGCTTACACCCCCTCCTCTGGCAGTGTGTTCCAGGCACTCAACTCCTTTGTGTGAAATACTTGCCTCGCACATCTCTTTTAAATTCCCCCGCCCCTTGAACCTCTGTCCCTGAGTAAGTGACGCATACACCCTGAAAAAAAGCCTCATAATTTCCACGCTACCTATGCCGTTCACAACTCTGTAATCTTCTATCAGGACACACTTCATTTTCTCGTATTCCAATGAAAACAAAGCCAGTCTCTCCAACCTTTCTTCAGAACTACAATCCCCCATACCAGACAATATCCTGGTAAACATTTTCTGCACCATCTTCAAAACATCCACATTCTTCTGGGAGTGTGCTGACCGGAACTGCATGCAATATTCCAAGTGTGGCCTAACTATTGTTTGATAAAGCTACAGAATAACTTGTCAATCCTTATACTCAGTGTCCCTTCCAATGAAGGCAAGCAGGCCATAAGCCTTTCTTACTGCTTTACCTTCCTGTGCTGCCACCTTCAGTGATCCATAAGCATGCACACCCAGATCTCTCTGCATATCAATACTCCAGAGGATTCTGCCATTCGTGGTATAATTCCCACCTGTACATCACCTTTCAAAATGCATCACCTCACATTTGTCTGGATTAAGCTCCATCTGCCATTTTTCTATCCAAGCAGCCAACTGATCTATATCATGCAGTATCCTGTGACAAACCTTCTCATTTTCCACAACTCTACCAATCTTTGTATCAACCGTAAACTTACTAATTAGACCAGCTATGCCCTCCTCCAATTCATTTATGTAGAACACCACTGAACCCTGTGGAACATCATGAGTCTCCACCCTCTTCTGAAAACTATCCTTCCATTACTGCCCTCTGTTTCCTGTGACTAAGCCAGTTCTGTGCCCAATGCTGGGAACATTTTAGACAAGACACCTTGTTGCCAGCTCGTTACTGCAACTTGATCCAGTTCATCCAGAAAGAGAAAAAGGACAATGTGCAGATTGTTGAACAGGCCCCTGCACCTGGGCCTGAGGCAGGGGCCCAAGCTCAAACACACTGGCCTCACTTCACACCAACCTTCACAGAGTGCGGGGTCATGAACTCAGGCCATCAGTTCCTCTGGGACCGGGACGGAGTGAGAGAGTAGGGGGAATGTCCAAGAGTCAATAACTATTAAAGCAAGATGGAGAAAGTGTGTTGGAAAGTGTTCAATGGAGGAAACATACTTTGTGATACCAAACATGCTTTGTGATACCCAATACTGACATAGTCCACGTGTATCATAGAATGAAAAAAAGCACAATCTGGAGACAAACAAAAATCACATCAAAGTACTCCGTTTGGATATACCATAGCATGCAGGGCATTTTCATCGTGATGCGGTTCGTATCCTGGTCCGAAAGCTGTTCTCTCTTTTTCTCTCTCTCTCCCCACGATTCTCCAGATGGAGCCGGTTAGATCCTCTCAAAGCCCCAGTTTATTTGTACTGTTCAGTAATGTGGGGATGTCGATGGTGGACTGGGGTACACCTGATGAAGGAGCAGCGTTTCGGAAGCTTGTGGTTTAAAATGAACCTGTTGGCTAGAACCTGCTTTTGTGTGATTTCTGACTTTGTATTGTTCGGGTAGAGAGAAACAACTGCCTTCTAGTAACTATAGAGTATGCACAGCAGCTGAAGATTATGGGTAATGACTCCTTCCATTAGCCATGAATAAACCCACATTCATTCCAGTCGATTCCAGTGGGAACGACCTGTCAGTTGCATCCCAGATATTTCATGGCTCACCACCGCCATCTCCAGGACAATTCGGGAAGGGCAACAAATAACCGACACGTCAACGCCCACCCCATCCCAGGAGAAATCAAAATAAATGGCATACAATTCAAATGATCAAACTGGTGAGGCTTGAATTCATCTCTTTGAAAGACTGGAGCCTCAGCCAGAAACAGAGCCATGACATGGGTGACCCTGGTTTGTCAGACTGAAAGGTGGAGTGTCCTTTGGATTATCACTGGGATCAGCAAAAAATGAATTATACTCAAAGATCTAACAAACAG
>NW_025206808.1:0-416 GCF_004010195.1 Chiloscyllium plagiosum | reverse complement strand
TCCTGATGCTGCCAGTCTTGCTGTGTTCTCCCAGCCTCCTGCTTGTCAACCTTGGATTCCAGCATTTGCAGTTTGTCTCTAATCTCTTCAGGGGCCAGGATGAGTGTGAGGAGATTGGGTTTTGATGGAACTACCCACAGACTGAAGTCAAAAAAAGCAAAGTAAGAAAGGCAAGTGGATCAAATTCGAGAGAGCAAATTGTGAGCAAAAAGTAATTGTTACCAGTTTAGCAATTGCAAAGGAGAGAGTGACCACATTGAATTGCTTCTGGTGTCATCCTCTGTGTCCGAACATTTCACAGAGCCAGCTCCACATCCTTCCAATGAGAGGCTTTGTCAATGAGAGGCAACAGTTCCCTTCCCACAGCGCTTTTTAAAATGTCTTGTCCCAGGGAATCACTGAGGCAGAGAATACTT
>NW_025206807.1:10541-12052 GCF_004010195.1 Chiloscyllium plagiosum | reverse complement strand
TGCGCGGTCCCACCCTCGCTGTCTGTGTGTGTGCGTGTGCCTCCCTTGCTGTGTATGTGTGTCCCACCCTCGCTATGTGTGTGTGCGTGTCCCTCGCTGTGTATGTGTCAGTTCCCCACGTGTGTGTGTGTGTGTGCCCATCCCTCTTGCTGTGCGTGTGTGAGTGCATGTTCCCCCCTTGCTGTGTGCGCGTGTCCCTCCCATGCTGCGTGTGCATGTTCTTCTCTCCCTTGCTCTGTGTGTGTGTGTGTGCGTGCATGTCCCTCCCTCGCTGTGTGCGCAATTTCCCCTCTTGCTCTGAGTATGTCTCCCTCTTGATGTGTATGTGAGTGTCCCACTCGCTGTGTGTGCATGTGTCGCCCCCTCGCTATGTGTATGTGTGTGTGTCTCTCCCTCGCTCTCTCTGTGTGTGTGGTTCCATCCTCGCTGTCTTTGTGTGTGCATGTCCCTCCCTTGCCGTGTATTTGTGTGTCCCTCTCTCGCTGTGTGCCTGTGTTTGTGTGCTTCCGCATGCGCGTGTCCCTCCCTCGCTGTGTGTGCATGTCCCCTCTTGCTCTGAGTATGTGTTTCCGTTTTACAGTGTATGTGAGTGTCCTTCCCTCACTGCGTGTGTGTGTATGCGTGTCACTCCCTTGCTTTGTGCGTGTGTATGTGTGTGTGCCTCTTGCTGTGTGTGCGGGTGTCACTCCCTCGCTCTGTGAATGTGTGTCCGTTCCTTGTGTGTGTGTCCCTCCCTTGCTCTTTGTGCATATCCCCACCATTGTGTGTCCGTGTTGCCCCTCGCTGTGTGAGTGCCTGTCCCCCCTTGCTATGTGTGCGTGTGTCCCTCCCTCGCCATGGCTGTGTGTCCCCTCTCAGTGTGTGCGTGCACCCTCTCAATTTCTGTGCACATGCCCTCCCACTCGCCGTGTGTCTGCTTGTCCATCCTTCCCTGTGTGTGTGTCGCTCCTTTGCTGTTTATATGCATGTCCCTCTCTCGCTCTGTGTGTTTGTGTATATCCCTCCCTCGCTCTGTGTGTGCATGAGCTTCCCTCCCTGGTTGTGCGTGCCCTCCATCCTGCGTGTCCCACTCTCACTGTGTGCCTGTGTTTGTGTGCTTGCGCATGCGCGTGTCCTTCCCTCGCTGTGTGTGTGTGTATGCGTGTCACTTCCTCATTGTGCCTGTGTGTCCCTCCCACGCTGTGTGAGTGTATGTGTGTCCCTCCCACGCTGTGAGTCTGCGGGTATCTCCCTCACTGAGTGTGTGTGCATGTCTTTCCCTTGCTGTGTGTCTGCGGGTATCTCCCTTACTGTGTGCGCCTGAGCGCATGTCCTTCCCTTGCTGTGTGTCTGGGTGTATCCCCCTCACTGTGTTGTGTGTGTGTGTGTGTGTGTGCATGCCCTTCACTTGCTGTGTGTCTGCGGGTATCTCCCTTACTGTGTGTGTGCGTGCGCATGTCCTTCCCTTGCTGTGTGTCTGGGTGTATCCCCCTCACTGTGTGTGTGTGTGTGTGTGTGTGTGTGTGTGTGCG
>NW_025206807.1:8979-10195 GCF_004010195.1 Chiloscyllium plagiosum | reverse complement strand
ATGTCCTTCCCTCGCTGTGTGTCTGCAGGTATCTCCCTCACTGTGTGTTTGCGTGTCGCTCCTTTGCTGTGTGTGTGTGTGTGTGTCCAATATTTGCACCATCAGTGGATTGGCCATCATAAATTGACTGTCGTATTCAGGAATGTGTGGTTTAAATAAGTTCACCACGAGAAATGCAGGGTTTAATGTACAGGTAGAGGGGTGGGTCTGGGTCAAATGCTCTTCAGAGGAATGGACTGGTTGGGCCGAATGGCCTGGTTACACACGATGGCGATTCTATTCAGGTTATTGTCCAGCCCTGTCAACCATCCCTGTCTCTTACGCCTGGCCTAATCCCCAATATTCTCCTTTGGTTGGGCCGAATGGCCTGGCTCCACACGATGGCGATTCTGTTCAGGTTATTGTCCAGCCCTGTCAACCATCCCCGTCTCTTACACCTGGCCTAATCCCCAATATTCTCCTTAACACTGTAACTGGCCTAATCCCCAATATTCTCCTTAACACTGTAATCTCCTCCAGACTCTAAAACACTCCTTGACTATGTAACCTTCTCCAGTCCTTGCAAAGATCGATATGTCTGTCACCACTTCCTGCTTTTCGAACCCTCCCTATAACTATTACCATTTGGTAGAGCACTCCCAATCATTGTTCCCTCTTGAAACTCCCATAAACATTAGTATCTCTGAAAACTCATCTGGACTGTCTCAACTTCCCTTTGACAGTTACGTGCTGAGACCTGCTCTATATCAGTGAAGTAATTAACTCTTGACAACACTCACTGTTATAATCTCCCTCCAGCTTTACAGCACCGAGGACCTGTAGAAGCTCTTTCCAACCCGACAGCCATCTCTGTGTCTGTAATCACCTCCACTCCCCATAATACATTCTCTCTGAGCTCTTCTGTAGTACACTAAACACTCCCTAACACTGTCTGTATCAGTGTAACCTTCACCAAAACACAACCTTCCCGATCTGTGTAAATCCCTACACCGGTCCCTATCCCTCTCAACTCCGTCTAACAATGCAACCCTCCATGTCTGTGTATTCACTTTCAGTCCCTACTCACCTCCCTATCTGTGTAACCTTCTCCATGCATTTTTGCTTCAGTCTCTTCAACTGTCCCTGTCAGTGTAACCTCTTCCAGACCCGAAAACTCCCCTCTCTTTAACTTCCTCAGGCCACATACCCCTCACTATCTGTAAGCTACTCCTGTCGG
>NW_025206807.1:0-7797 GCF_004010195.1 Chiloscyllium plagiosum | reverse complement strand
CTACATTTCTGTAACCTCCTGTGGGTCTATGGTCCTCCCTCCCAGTGAAACCACCTCCAGTCCCCACATCCCTCCCAATCTGGGTCCTCTGCTCCAGATCAGACCATTGCTGTCTCTGTAAACACCTCCACTCCTGACAACTCTTCCCATTTGTGTAACCTCGTTCAGACTCCATACTCTCCAGCTTCCCGAATCCTCTTCCTGCATTGCAACCAAAACCACATGTTTCTGTAATATCCACCAGTGCTTACACCCTTCCCAACTCAGTAACCACTTGCAGCCCTAACAAAACACCTAAACTATGAAACCTCATATTTCCCTACAATCCTCCCTCCCTCCTCAAATGCCTTCATCACCATGAAACCTCACAATTACTGAAGCCTCCTTTTGGCACTGCAACCCTCCTAATGTCTGCAAAATCCTCCTGTCCTGATATTCCTCTCTATCACTGTAACCCCCATCACCCTCCAGTGCCATTCTGGGGAACATGGCAGAGGAGAGAAGATTTGTAGAGTCCGGGCCATATTACGGAGGTAGAAATCTGGGAATTACAGATTTGGTCGAATGTCTGTGGTGTGCAGATTATTGACGAGGACTCTAAAGACAGGATTTATGACTACTTGGGAAACCATAGTTACATTAGCCACAGTCAGTATGGGTTTGTGTGGGGCAGGTCATGCCTCACAAACCTTATTGAATCCTTTGAAGATATGGCAGTATACGTTGATGGCTCATTCAGAAAAAAAGGATGATTGGTATACAGGGAAATCTGTCTGTCTGGATACAGGATTGGATGGTCCAGAGAAGACAGAGGGTGGCAGTAGGTCGACAGTATTGAGCCTGGAGCTCAGTGACCAGTGGTGTTCTGTAACAATCGTCTCTGCGACTCTGCTCTTTGTGATTTTTATAAATGACTTGGATGTGGATGTTGGAGATTGGGTTAGTATGTTTGCCAATCACATGAAGGTTGGTGGAGTGGTGGGTAATGTGGGGGGCTGTTGTAGGTTGTAATGGGACATTGACAGGACGCAGAGCTGGGCTGGAAGCGGCAGATGGAGTCCAATCTGGAAAAGTGTGAAGTGATTCATTCTGGAAGGTCGAATTTGAATACAGAATACAGGGTGAAAGGCAGAATACTTGGCAGTGCGGAGGAACAGAGATCATGGGGTCCGTGTCCATAGATCCCTCAAAATCGCCACGCACGTTGGTAGGGTTGTTAAAAAGGCATATGTTGTGTTGGCTTTCCTTAGAAGGGGATTGACTGTAAGAGCTGTGAGGTTTTACTGCATCTTTATAGCGTCCTGGTGAGACCACACTTGGAATATTGTGTTCAGTTCTGGTCCCCTGTTTACAGGAAGGCTGTGCAAGAGCGTACACAGGAGATTTACCAGGATGCTGCCTAGAATGGAGGGCAGTTCTTACAAAGAGGGAGCTAAGGCGGGGCGACCTTGTGGAGGTGAACAAGATGATGAAAGGGACAGAGTGAGTGAATAGTCAGAGACTTTTCCTCCTATCACATAAATGGCTATTACAAGGCGGCATAATTTTAAGGTGATTGGAGGATGAATAAGAGGATAGGGAATATTCGGGGGTTGGATGGACTGCCAATGGTGGTAGTAAAATTAGACACATCTGGGATATTTAATAGAGTCTTGGATAGACACATGAATTGTAGTAAAATGAAGGGTATGTAGTATACTTTGATCTTACAGTTGGATAAAAGGTTGGCATGAAATAATGGCCGAAGGGTCTTGGGCTGAACTGTTCTGCCTTCTGTGTTCTGTCTGATAAACTGGGTAATAAGCTCAGATCAGTGTAAAAGGACGTGGCATTCAGGAGGAGCTAGTGAACTGGATACAAAATTGGGTTTGATGGTAGGAGACAGAGGGCGATGGGAGGCATGTTGTCTTTCTGACTGGAGGCATGTGACCAGCGGTGTAGTGGGTCCTCTGTTGTTTGTCATTTGGATAAATGGTTTGGATGGGAATATTGGTTTCCTGGTAAGTAATTGTTTTTGGTGACACTGAAATTGGTGGTAAAGTGGACAGTGAAGAAGGTTATCTATGATACAACAAGATGAACAGTACTGCTGGGATAGTGGGCTGAAGAATAGCAGATGGAGTTTAGTTAGATAAATGTGAAGTGTTCCATTTTGGTGAAACAAACCAGGGTGGGACTTGTACAGTTAATGTTCGGGCCCTGGGTAGTGTTGTTAGTCAGTGACCCAGGTACACAGTTCTTTGAATGTGGTGTCACAGGTAGACAGGCTGGTGAAGCAGGCGTTTGGGATGGTTACCTTCATTGGGGAGAGCATTAAGAGTAAGAGTTGGGATGTCATGTTGTGGCTGTAAAAGCCATTGGTGGGGCCACCATAAAAACATTGTTGAGCAGTAGGAAGAACTCATCTAGTTCACTAACCTCCTTTAGGGAAGGACATCAAATATTCAAACCTGGTCTGGCCGACATGTGACTCCAGACCCACAGCAATATGGCTGACTCTGAGCTACCCTCTGGGTAATTAACAGTGAGGTCAAAGAACGTTGTTCCAAGCAGTGACACCCACATCCCATGAATGAATAAATAAAAATACATATGCCCCTCCCTACCTCTGCAAACCCCTACAGCGGCAGCAATCCGTCCTGGCTTTGTAACACCCTGACCACTCTCTGTAACACTCTCACCACCTCCAGCACCTTCACCTCTCCCTGTTCCTATCGTGTCAATGAACCCTGACCGTGTCTCCCCTTCCCACAGCCCTCCTCCTGCGAACAGACCCGTTGCAATCCATTAACATTTACTCCTAAAACATACTCTCACTTCAGGATTTTAAGTATTCTTTGGTGGTCTTCTCAGCCTCATGACCTTGTATGATTCCTTTTGTCCTGAGTGAGGGATCAGTGTGAATTTCTTGCTGAGGTTTTTACTGTTTCAATTGAATGTCCTTTTGTTGAGTATTTTGCATTGTCCCTTCAAATGTTTTCCACTGTTCATTTACAGGCACATATTTCAGACTGTTTCGCCTGTTTTCCTTGGTCAGTTCTGTCAAACTCATGTAATTGGCTATTTTTGTTTCTAGTTGTAGCTTGTCCTCTCTGTGATTCACTTTAAAACTTTTTATTTCTTTAAACTGCTCTTTATCACAATTTCCCGAAAGATCTCTGCAGGTGACATTACTCATTCACTAAGTTTCATTACACGGTCGCTCTGCAATAGTTATGTCCCTTAACAGTTGCACAATGTGTTTTTCAAAGAAACACTGAAAAAAAAATAACCGAACTCCTCTTCCAATTTCAATGTTGTCCGTGTGATTGTCCCAGATTATACAAATATTGAAGTTTTCCAAAATTATCACAATGCCTTTGTTAAAAATTCCAATGAGTTCCTGTTTAATAGAGTGATGAGCAATGGGATGCTGTTCGGTGGCTAAAACTGTTCTGCTGCTTGTGTCCTTGGCAAGTAGTCACCAGAATTTATATTCAGACTGACTCTACTTCATGATCTAAGACCAAATGCTTTCTCTGTGATGCCTTTCTTAGTGTTACCAATTTTACCTGAGTTTCCGCAAGGTTGCGATCCATTGAATATTTATGTCCACCTTTTGTTCATCCTGTTACCATATCTCTCTGGTGTCTAAACCTCTTTTATCTCAGTGTCACAAATCCATCTGCCTTATTGATAAGACTTCGTCCATTCAAAATAAAACATAATTTACTCTTTCCCACAATTTCCTGGTCACAAACCTATTCACTGATGTACAGTTTTAGTTAATCGCTGTCCCATCCTGTTCCTTTCTGATTGCCTTCAGTCACATCCCCATACTGTTCCGATGCTTCACCTTTTCTCTTTGAATTTGGAAAGCTCCTTTCACCTGGACCCTGTCCCTGCATCCTCTCTGTCAGTTTAAAGCCCTGTCCATAAACCTACTGACATGATTGGCCAGGACACTGGTCTCAGCACGGTTCCAGTGTGACCATCCTATTGGATATTTTTTTATAAATCAGGTAGGGGATGTGGGTGTCTCTGGCTGACCAGCCTTTATTGCCTAGCCCTAGCTGCCCATGAGCTGAGTAGCTTGCTTGGCCATTACAGAGGGCAAGTGAGATGCAAACACTTTGCTGTGGGTATGTCGTGCAGGCCACGTGAGGATGATCAGATCTCGTTGTCGAAAGGATAAGTGGGCGGCACGGTGGCTCAGTGATTAGCACTCCTGCCTCACAGCACCAGGGTCCCAGGTTCGATTCCAGCTGCGAGCGACTGTGTTGAGTTTGCAAATTCTCCCCGTGTCTGTGTGAATTGCCTCCGGGTGCTCCGGTTTCCTCTTACAGTCCAAAGACGTGCAGGTCAGGCGAATTGGCCATGCTAAATTGCCCATAATGTTAGGTGTATTAGGCCGAGGGAGATGGTCTGAGTGGGTTACTCTTCGGAGGGATGGCGTGGATTGGTTGGGTCGAAAGGCCTGTTTCCACACTGTATGGAATCTAGTCGAAGGGATTGGGATATGTGGACATCAGCAATGGTTTCATATTTTTTTATGGATTGTTACTTGCTATTTTTAAAATTATTGATTTTAAATTCCACCATGTCTTATGATGGGATTGAAACCTGCCTCCCCTGAACATTAGCTGAGGTTTTGGACAAATGCCCTAACAATAATGTTACTCGGCCGTCACTTCATCTGCTCACTGGTTGCTCATCCCTGACCACTGACACATGAAGCTAAACCCATTCTTACAACATGATTGTGTAATCCTGAATTCTTCCAGCACTCTGGTGATATCACTCAGTCTCTCTCCATGTGGAATCCCTCACTGTGTAGGTCAAATTGCTGCCTCTGTCAGCGTCTCTCACTCTTGCAGCTCCTCCAGATTTTGAGCTAACAGAATTCTCCACTCCAGAGAGACGCAACAGCACAGGCCAGGGATGGAGTTTGGGATTTTCCAGATCTCTGTGGGGCTCACTTCCATTCTCCTTGTGTAACCCTCACTGCATCAGTCTAATTTCCCATTCTGTCTATCTCTCTGTCTCCTGTAGATACTCAGGAAGTTGCTGACTTAATAGACTTCCCAACTGCTGTCTGTCTCATCCATCATCTCATTGAGGATGGTTGGTCAGCCAGAGAGACAAAGGGGAGGGAGATCTGGAGCCTTCAATAAATCCTGCAGTGAGATAAGATCACTCAGAGTGCACAGAGCAGGGAGCAATGAGAGGGCTCCAAACATTGGCTAACAATACATGATACAGATACAGTGCTGGATGGGGAGCACAGTATAGACACACCCCATGGTCAATCACCACGTCGAATTTAACTTATGTTGCACTGAGACAGCATCGGGAGATCATAGTTATCAATCCAGTCCTGTGCTGTCTTAGTGAGCATCAGTACAACAGAGGGGAGAGTAGGCCTCCGACAAGAGGTTGTGAATGCTGCCTGGGATCTTACTGTTCTGTGTTCTCCCTCCAACACTGTACTAAGACTCACTACTCTGCAACACTGTATCTATGGCATGGCTTGTGCACCAGTGTCTTCAGTCATTTTTAACTCCTACAATAGTCCCTGTCTCTGTAACCTGCTCCCTTCCCGATAGTCCCTCCACATATTTGAAATGTACTGCATTCCAGACTACCATCCCTAACGCTGTAACTTGCTTCAGTGTCTACAACATGCTTTATTTTGGTACACTAATCCTCTTTAACTGGATACAGAGTGATACAGCACAGAAACAGAACCAGTGGTCCAACCCCTCAATTCTGTCCATGTTACCTAAACTGAATGAGTCTCATTTGCCTGCGTTTGGCCCTTATCTCTTCAAACCTTCTTCTCTCCATGTACCTGCCCAAATGTCTTTTCCATGCTGTAATTGTTCTTGTTTCTCCCATGTGCCCCTGGCAGTCTGTTCCGTCTATGCACCATCCCCTGTGGATAATGTTCCCCCTCAGCTCCCTCTTTAAATCCTTGCTCTCTCACCTCCTGTTTATACCCTCTTGTTTTGGACTCACCTACCCTTGGCTATTCACCATTCTTCGGGTCACCCCGTGGCCTCCTCTGCCCAAGGGAAATATTGAGGACAATGTTACAAATATGTCCAACGTATGTAACAAAGTGCTGGCCAATGTCGGCAAATGTGCCAAATGTCGCTTTCCCCACCCTGTCCAACTGGTATGCCACTTCCGAGGAACAATGTAACTTGCATCCCCTGGTCTCTCTCTGTCTCTCTGTTCAACAACCCTGCCCAGAGCCCTTCCATTAACTGTGTTAGTCCTCCCTGGTTTGTCTTAACAAAATCCAACAGCTGAATTAAACTCCATCTTTTATTCCTTGGCCCACTGGCCCAGTTGGTCACTATCCCCTTTGATAACCGTACTTACTGCCCATGACACCATTCATTTGATCATCAACAAACTTTCGCACAATCACTCCTATATTTTCAACCAAATCGTTTATGTAGATGATGCACATCAGTGGACCCAGCCCTGATCCTTTATTCAATAATGGAATAAAATATATTCTTGTCATAAAGCCATACAGCATGGAAACTGACCCTTCAGTTGATACCCACCTAAATCTAAAACTAAACTCTTCCCAGCTACCTGTTGCTGGCCCATATCACTCTAACCCTTCCCTATTCACCTGTTTATCCAAATATCTTGTAAATTTTGTAATTGTACACACATCAACCGCCTTTCTCAGGAAGTTCATTCCAAACTCAAACCACCCTCTGTGTAGCAAATGGCCCCATATCTTTTATTGAACATTCCTCTCCTCTAACCTTAAAAATGTGGCCCCACCTCTTGAGACTCCCCCATCCTGAGGAAAAGGCAACTACCATTAATTTGATCAATTTACCTCATTTTTTTCCCCATAAACCTTTATAGCATCATGTCTCAACTTCCAGGCTCCAGTGAAAAAAGACAGCCTATCCAGCCATTTTTCAGAACTCAAGCCTTCCATACCCAGCAATATCTTGGTAAATCTCTTCTGAATGCCCTGCAACTTAATAATATCCTCCCTGTTAACTGGGCGACCGGAAATGGACAGAGTATTGCAGAACAGGCCTCACAAACGTCTGTGCAATCTCAACATGACGTCCCAAATCCTACACTCAATGGACTGAGCAATAGTCAGGCATGCCAAGCACTGCCTTATCCATCCTGTGATGCAAGCTTTAAGAATTATGTACCTGAACCCAGAGGTCCCTCTGCTCTAAAACACTAACCGAATCCTTAACATTAATTGTATAAGCTCTACCCTTGTTTGTTTTCAAAATGCATTATCTCGTATTTATTCAGATTGAATTCCATCTCTAGTTTTTCAGCCCATTCACTCACTTCATCCAGATCCCTTTGTAATCTCAGAAAACATCCTTCACTCTCCATGATGCCACCTTCCAGCCTGCCAGCCCATCACACATGGCTGTCAGTAGTACACATACCTTTGCTCGGGGCTCCACAATTTCTTCCCTTGCATTCCACAGTGTCCTGTGATACACTGAATCAAGTTCTGGAACTTGCCATAGCTTTGAGTTTTAAAATCTCCAGCACCACCTCTTTTATAACATGCGCTGTTTTCAAGTCATAGAGATATACAGCATAGAAACAGACCCTTCGGTCCCCAACTCGTCCAGGCTTATCAGAAGATCTAAATAAATCCATTCCCTTTTCCAGCATTTGGCCCATATACGTCTACACCCTTACTATCCAGATACCTTTTGAATGTTGTAATTGTATCAGTCTCCATTACTTTCTCTCTCAGCTCATTCCATACAGACATCACCATGTGTGTGAAGAAGCTGCTCCTTC
>NW_025206806.1:2500-12050 GCF_004010195.1 Chiloscyllium plagiosum | reverse complement strand
TTGATGGGGGGACTGTGCAGAGGGAGCTTTCCTGTGTCTAACCCTGTGTGGGCCCTGTCCCTGGGGTAGGTGCTGCTTGTTAAAGTGATCTCACTGAATTGAAAGCACTAATTTAAATTTCCTCCTCTAAATGGTTGGTGTAAACCCGTGTCCTGGTGTGTCCTGTTGTGTCCGTCCGCCCGCCTGCCTACCTGCCTCTCTCTGTGGTGCCTGCTGCTGGTTGCTCTCCCTGGCTCTCTGCTGGTGCTGCTGGTGTTGCTGGGAAAGTTGAAGGTGCAGGTTTGGCAGCTGCTGAAGGGTCATCACCATCTGCAGGATGAGTTCTCCCTATTCTTTGATAGTCTCCGGCCTCCCAGCAGCAGAATGAGTGACTTCGAGGAGGTGAACTGGACTGAGGACAAGGAATATGAGGTGAGCCTTGCCCTGTGTGTCCACTCCCACAAATTACATGTTGATGGAGGCCGTTCGTCCCTTCAAGTCTCTGTTGTACAGCGTGAGGGTGGCTGATGGGTTTACATTCAGCATTCTGCATTGCTGTCCCCTTTCGATCCACCACCAAGCTGGACCGAGCGAAAATCTAATGTCGACTGTTTTCAAAAGCTATTCGCAGTGAGCGGTCCCCGGTCCCTCTCCCACTCCCCGTGCTGACCGTTATTGTATCTGGGTGGGCGGTCCCTCTCCCACTCCCCGTGCTGACCGTTACTGTATCTGGGTGGGTGGGCGGTCCCTCTCCCACTCCCCGTGCTGACCATTACCGAATCTGGGTGGGTGGGCGGTCCCTCTCCCACTCCCCGTGCTGACCGTTACTGTATCTGGGTGGGTGGACGGTCCTTCTCCCACTCCCCGTGCTGACCGTTACTGTATCTGGGTGGGTGGGCGGTCCCTCTCCCACTCCCCGTGCTGACCGTTACTGTATCTGGGTGGGTGGGCGGTCCCTCTCCCACTCCCCGTGCTGACCGTTACTGTATCTGGGTGGGTGGGCGGTCCCTCTCCCACTCCCCGTGCTGAGCGTTACTGTATTGGGTGGACGGGTCCCTCTCCCACTCCCCGTGCTGACCGTTACTGTATCTGGTTGGGTGGGCGGTCCCTCTCCCACTCCCTGTGCTGACCGTTACTGTATCTGGGTGGTCGGTCCCTCTCCCACTCCCCGTGCTGACCGTTACTGTATCTGGTTGGGTGGGCGGTCCCTCTCCCACTCCCTGTGCTGACCGTTACTGTATCTGGGTGGTCGGTCCCTCTCCCACTCCCCGTGCTGACCGTTACTGTATCTGGTTGGGTGGGCGGTCCCTCTCCCACTCCCTGTGCTGACCGTTACTGTATCTGGGTGGTCGGTCCCTCTCCCACTCCCCGTGCTGACCGTTACTGTATCTGGTTGGGTGGGCGGTCCCTCTCCCACTCCCTGTGCTGACCGTTACTGTATCTGGGTGGTCGGTCCCTCTCCCACTCCCCGTGCTGACCGTTACTGTATCTGGTTGGGTGGGCGGTCCCTCTCCCACTCCCTGTGCTGACCGTTACTGTATCTGGGTGGTCGGTCCCTCTCCCACTCCCCGTGCTGACCGTTACTGTATCTGGTTGGGTGGGCGGTCCCTCTCCCACTCCCTGTGCTGACCGTTACTGTATCTGGGTGGTCGGTCCCTCTCCCACTCCCCGTGCTGACCGTTACTGTATCTGGTTGGGTGGGCGGTCCCTCTCCCACTCCCTGTGCTGACCGTTACTGTATCTGGGTGGTCGGTCCCTCTCCCACTCCCCGTGCTGACCGTTACTGTATCTGGTTGGGTGGGCGGTCCCTCTCCCACTCCCTGTGCTGACCGTTACTGTATCTGGGTGGTCGGTCCCTCTCCCACTCCCCGTGCTGACCGTTACTGTATCTGGTTGGGTGGGCGGTCCCTCTCCCACTCCCTGTGCTGACCGTTACTGTATCTGGGTGGTCGGTCCCTCTCCCACTCCCCGTGCTGACCGTTACTGTATCTGGATGGGTGGGTGGTCCCTCTCCCACTCCCCGTGCTGACCGTTACTGTATCTGGATGGGTGGGTGGTCCCTCTCCCACTCCCCGTGCTGACCGTTACTGTATCTGGATGGGTGGGTGGTCCCTCTCCCACTCCCCGTGCTGACCGTTACTGTATCTGGATGGGTGGGTGGTCCCTCTCCCACTCCCCGTGCTGACCGTTACTGTATCTGGATGGGTGGGTGGTCCCTCTCCCACTCCCCGTGCTGACCGTTACTGTATCTGGATGGGTGGGTGGTCCCTCTCCCACTCCCCGTGCTGACCGTTACTGTATCTGGTTGGGTGGGCGGTCCCTCTCCCACTCCCCGTGCTGACCGTTACTGTATCTGGGTGGGTGGACGGTCCCTCTCCCACTCCCCGTGCTGACCGTTACTGTATGTGGGTGGACGGTCCCTCTCCCACTCCCCGTGCTGACCGTTACTGTATCTGGGTGGGTGGGCGGTCCCTCTCCCACTCCCCGTGCTGAGCGTTACTGTATCTGGGTGGACGGTCCCTCTCCCACTCCCCGTGCTGACCGTTACTGTATCTGGGTGGGTGGACGTTCCCTCTCCCACTCCCCGTGCTGACCGTTACTGTATCTGGGTGGGTGGACGGTCCCTCTCCCACTCCCCGTGCTGACCGTTACTGTATCTGGGTGGGTGGTCCCTCTCCCACTCCCCGTGCTGACCGTTACTGTATCTGGGTGGGTGGACGGTCCCTCTCCCACTCCCCGTGCTGACCGTTACTGTATCTGGGTGGGTGGGCGGTCCCTCTCCCACTCCCCGTGCTGAGCGTTACTGTATCTGGGTGGGTGGGCGGTCCCTCTCCCACTCCCTGTGCTGACCGTTACTGTATCTGGGTGTGTGGGCGGTCCCTCTCCCACTCCCCGTGCTGACCGTTACTGTATCTGGGTGGGTGGACGGTCCCTCTCCCACTCCCCGTGCTGACCGTTACTGTATCTGGGTGGATGGTCCCTCTCCCACTCCCCGTGCTGACCGTTACTGAATCTGGGTGGGTGGGCGGTCCCTCTCCCACTCCCCGTGCTGACCGTTACTGTATCTGGATGGGTGGGTGGTCCCTCTCCCACTCCCCGTGCTGACCATTACTGTATCTGGGTGGATGGTCCCTCTCCCACTCCCCGTGCTGACCGTTACTGTATCTGGTTGGGTGGGCGGTCCCTCTCCCACTCCCCGTGCTGACCGTTACTGTATCTGGGTGGACGGTCCCTCTCCCACTCCCCGTGCTGACCGTTACTGTATCTGGGTGGGTGGGCGGTCCCTCTCCCACTCCCCGTGCTGACCGTTATTGTATCTGGGTGGGTGGGCGGTCCCTCTCCCACTCCCCGTGCTGACCGTTACTGTATCTGGGTGGACGGTCCCTCTCCCACTCCCCGTGCTGACCGTTACTGTATCTGGGTGGGTGGGCGGTCCCTCTCCCACTCCCCGTGCTGACCGTTATTGTATCTGGGTGGGTGGGCGGTCCCTCTCCCACTCCCCGTGCTGACCGTTACTGTATCTGGGTGGGTGGGCGGTCCCCCTCCCACTCCCCGTGCTGACCGTTACTGTATCTGGGTGGGTGGGCGGTCCCTCTCCCACTCCCCATGCTGACCGTTACTGTATCTGGGTGTGCGGTCCCTCTCCCACTCCCCGTGCTGACCGTTACTGTATCAGGGTGGGCGGTCCCTCTCCCACTCCCCGTGCTGACCGTTACTGTATCTGGGTGGGTGGGCGGTCCCTCTCCCACTCCCTGTGCTGACCGTTACTGTATCTGGATGGGTGGGCGGTCCCTCTCCCACTCCCGTGCTGACCGTTACTGTATCAGGGTGGGCGGTCCCTCTCCCACTCCCCGTGCTGACCGTTACTGTATCTGGGTGGGTGGGCGGTCCCTCTCCCACTCCCCGTGCTGACCGTTACTGTATCTGGGTGGGTGGGCGGTCCCTCTCCCACTCCCCGTGCTGACCGTTACTGTATCTGGGTGGGTGGGCGGTCCCTCTCCCACTCCCCGTGCTGACCGTTACTGTATCTGGGTGGGTGGGCGGTCCCTCTCCCACTCCCTGTGCTGACCGTTACTGTATCTGGATGGGTGGGCGGTCCCTCTCCCACTCCCCGTGCTGACCGTTACTGTATCTGGATGGACGGTCCCTCTCCCACTCCCCGTGCTGACCGTTACTGTATCTGGGTGGGCGGTCCCTCTCCCACTCCCCGTGCTGACCGGTACTGTATCTGGGTGGGTGGACGGTCCCTTTCCCACTCCCCGTGCTGACCGTTACTGTATCTGGGTGGGCGGTCCCTCTCCCACTCCCTGTGCTGACCGTTACTGTATCTGGCTGGGTGGGCGGTCCCTCTCCCACTCCCCGTGCTGACCGTTACTGTATCTGGGTGGACGGTCCCTCTCCCACTCCCCGTGCTGACCGTTACTGTATCTGGGTGGGCGGTCCCTCTCCCACTCCCCGTGCTGACCGTTACTGTATCTGCGTGGGTGGGCGGTCCCTCTCCCACTCCCCGTGCTGACCGTTACTGTATCTGCGTGGGTGGGCGGTCCCTCTCCCACTCCCCGTGCTGACCGTTACTGTATCTGCGTGGGTGGGCGGTCCCTCTCCCACTCCCCGTGCTGACCGTTACTGTATCTGGGTGGATGGTCCCTCTCCCACTCCCCGTGCTGACCGTTACTGTATCTGGGTGGATGGTCCCTCTCCCACTCCCCGTGCTGACCGTTACTGTATCTGGGTGGATGGTCCCTCTCCCACTCCCCGTGCTGACCGTTACTGTATCTGGGTGGATGGTCCCTCTCCCACTCCCCGTGCTGACCGTTACTGTATCTGGGTGGATGGTCCCTCTCCCACTCCCCGTGCTGACCGTTACTGTATCTGGGTGGATGGTCCCTCTCCCACTCCCCGTGCTGACCGTTACTGTATCTGGGTGGATGGTCCCTCTCCCACTCCCCGTGCTGACCGTTACTGTATCTGGGTGGATGGTCCCTCTCCCACTCCCCGTGCTGACCGTTACTGTATCTGGGTGGATGGTCCCTCTCCCACTCCCCGTGCTGACCGTTACTGTATCTGGGTGGATGGTCCCTCTCCCACTCCCCGTGCTGACCGTTACTGTATCTGGGTGGATGGTCCCTCTCCCACTCCCCGTGCTGACCGTTACTGTATCTGGGTGGATGGTCCCTCTCCCACTCCCCGTGCTGACCGTTACTGTATCTGGGTGGATGGTCCCTCTCCCACTCCCCGTGCTGACCGTTACTGTATCTGGGTGGATGGTCCCTCTCCCACTCCCCGTGCTGACCGTTACTGTATCTGGGTGGATGGTCCCTCTCCCACTCCCCGTGCTGACCGTTACTGTATCTGGGTGGATGGTCCCTCTCCCACTCCCCGTGCTGACCGTTACTGTATCTGGGTGGATGGTCCCTCTCCCACTCCCCGTGCTGACCGTTACTGTATCTGGGTGGATGGTCCCTCTCCCACTCCCCGTGCTGACCGTTACTGTATCTGGGTGGATGGTCCCTCTCCCACTCCCCGTGCTGACCGTTACTGTATCTGGGTGGATGGTCCCTCTCCCACTCCCCGTGCTGACCGGTACTGTATCTGGGTGGGTGGATGGTCCCTCTCCCACTCCCCGTGCTGACCGGTACTGTATCTGGGTGGGTGGATGGTCCCTCTCCCACTCCCCGTGCTGACCGGTACTGTATCTGGGTGGGTGGATGGTCCCTCTCCCACTCCCCGTGCTGACCGGTACTGTATCTGGGTGGGTGGATGGTCCCTCTCCCACTCCCCGTGCTGACCGGTACTGTATCTGGGTGGGTGGATGGTCCCTCTCCCACTCCCCGTGCTGACCGGTACTGTATCTGGGTGGGTGGATGGTCCCTCTCCCACTCCCCGTGCTGACCGGTACTGTATCTGGGTGGGTGGATGGTCCCTCTCCCACTCCCCGTGCTGACCGTTACTGTATCTGGGTGGATGGTCCCTCTCCCACTCCCCGTGCTGACCGGTACTGTATCTGGGTGGGTGGATGGTCCCTCTCCCACTCCCCGTGCTGACCGTTACTGTACCTCCTGCCCCCCTGTCAGTTTGATGGCTTCGAGGAGGTGGTGCTGCCTGACCTCGAGGATGAAGAGGAGATTCAGAAGATGGCCCCTCTGCCGAGGAACAAGAAACGACGAGAGTGTCACCCGCATGAGAAGGTAAAGGAGAGCTACTGTTTGTGGCTTTGGGTCGGGCTCCAGGCATTAATGATCAGCAGGAGGCCTGTCCTGCTAATACACTGGGCTGCCTGTCTCCCTCGGGCTGAGGAGTGGGGGAGGCTGTCCCTCTCTGACCCCTGTCTCCCCGAGGCTTGGGGATGGGGCGGAAGCGGGGAGAGTGTGTGTCCTCTGTGACCCCCTGTCTCCCCAGGGCTGGGGATGGTGCTGGGGGTGGGGGTGTGTTTCTCTCTGTCTCCCTGGGGCTGGGGGCGGCAGGGGTATGTGTGTGTCCCTCTGTGAGCCCCTGTCTCCCCAGGGCTGGGGATGGTGCTGGGTGTGGGGGTGTGTATCTCTCTGTCTCCCTGGGGCTGGGGGCAGCAGGGGTATGTGTGTGTCCCTCTGTGAGCCCCTGTCTCTGGGCAAGGGGACTGTCCATCTCTAACATGCACGCTCTCTCTCTCCCTCCCTCCCACTCTCTCTGGTGCTGTCATTCTGCCCTGAATATTGTGTTTGCTGTTGTTGCCCAGAGCCTGGATTCCAAAAGCTCAAAAGGGAAAGATTCTGGGAATGTTCTGGAAGCCTGGAGCCCACAACCTGGGAATAAGGATCCTGGGAAAGCCGGTGATCTGGTGGAGGATGACCTTGAGCAGAAGGAGGACCCTCACACTCCCGATCCCAGCAAGGCTGAGCTAGCTGTCTCAGCTGGGGCTTCAGGTCTGTGTTAGCAAGTGTGCACATGTGTGTCAGTGGGTGTGTGCCTGTGAACGAGCGTGCACATGTGTGTCAGTGAGTGTGCAAGTCTGTGTCAGTGGGTGTGCGCCTGTTAACGAGTGTGCATGTGTGAGTGTGCCCCTATAAGTGAGTGTGCACATCTATGTCGAGTGTGCACCTGTGTTCATATGAGCACGTGTCAGCGTACGTGCGCCTATGTCAGTGAGTGTGCATCTGTTAGCGAGTGTGTATATCTGTGTCAGTGAGTGTGCATCTGTGAACAAGTGTGTATTACTGTGTCAACAAGTGTGCATCTGTTAATGATTGCATGCCTGTGTCAGCGAGTGTGTATATCTGTGTCAACAAGTGTGTACGCCTGTGTCAACAAGTGTGCATGCCTGTCAGCGAGTGTGCATGCGTGTGTCAGCGTGTGCGTCTGTTAACGTGTGCATGCCTGTGTCAGTGTGCATGCGTGTGTCAGCGAATGAGTGTCTGTTAATGTGTTTGCATGCCTGTGTGTGTGCGTGCCTGTCAGCGGTGTGCGTCTGTTAACGAGTGTGCACGCCTGTGTCAGCGAGCGTACATCTGTTAACAAGTGTGTGCGCCTGTATCAGCAAGTGTGCATCTGTTAACGAGTGTGCACGCCTATGTCAGTGAGTGTGCATCTGTTAATGCGTGTGCACGCTCATTAACAGAGGCACACTTGCTGACACAGGCGTGGACACTCGTTAACAGATGCACACTTGCTGACACAGGCACGCACACTCATTAATGCCTGTGTCAGCGAGTGCGCGTCTTTTAATGAGTGTGCACGCCTGTGTCAGCGAGTGTGCACATGTGTGTCAGAGTGTCTGTTAATGAGTGTGCGCGCCTGTTAATGAGTGTGCACACCTGTGTCAGCGAGTGTGCATCTGTTAACACGTGCACACTCACTGACACAGGCGTGCACACTCGTTAACAGATGCACACTTGCTGACACAGGCGCGCACACTCATTAACGCCTGTGTCAGCGAGTGTGCGTCTGTTAATGAGTGTGTGCACGTGTGCCAGAATGTGTTAATGAGTGTGCACGTGTCAGCGAGTGTCTGTTAATGTGTACACGCTTGTGTCAGTGTGTGTCTGTTAATGAGTGTGCGCGCCTGTGTCAGCGAGTGTACGTCTGTTAAGGAGTGTGCTTGCTTGTGTCAGCGAGTATGCACGTGTCAGCGAGTGTGTCTGTTAATGAGTGTGCATGCCTGTGTCAGTGAGTGTGTCTGTTCATGAGTGTGCATGCCTGTGTCAGTGAGCATGTGTCTGTTAATGAGTGTGCATGCCTGTGTCAGCGAGCAGGTGTCTGTTAATGAGTGTGCATGCCTGTGTCAGCGAGTGTGTCTGTTCATGAGTGTGCATGCCTGTGTCAGTGAGTGTGTCTGTTCATGAATGTGCATGCCTGTGTCAGTGAGCATGTGTCTGTTAATGAGTGTGCATGCCTGTGTCAGCGAGTGTGTCTGTTCATGAGTGTGCATGCCTGTGTCAGCGAGCATGTGTCTGTTAATGAGTGTGCACGCCTGTGTCAGCGAGTGTGTCTGTTAATGAGTGTGCACGCCTGTGTCAGTGAGTATGCACGTGTGTTAGCGAGTGTACACGCCTGTGTTGGTGAGTGTGTATGAGTGTGTCAGTGTTGAGGGAGGGCTGAGGAATTTAACTGAAGCCCGACCACCAGTGGGTGCCAGATGAGGCAGGTTTACATTGCTGTAGCACCATCCACTGTTCAGACATTCCGGCTGTGGTGTGTGTTTTGGATTTTGGTCACTGCTGATGTGTGGGAAAATCCCGGGCCAGTTTACGCAGCAAACTCCCACAAACTGCAGCATTCCCTATCCTCAAATAACCTCTCTGTCCTGGGTTGAGACTGGGAATTCCCCCACAATCTTCACCCGTCGTCCTGTTGCTGTAGTCAGTGTGGACTCAGCTCCTGATTGCTTCGATCATAGGATCGCACGAGATAGCAACTGGAGGCGGCCATTCGGCCCCTTGAGCCTGCTCACTTGATAGGATTGTCCACTTCCCTGTCTGATCAAGAATCTACCTCAGCCATAAATAAACACAAGGGTGCTGTGCCCCACAGCACTCGGGGCCAAGGAGTACCAGAGACACAATCCATTGAGAGAAGAAATTCCTCCTCATCTCTGTTTTAAAATGAGACTGTGCCACAAGGGGAAACATCCCCTCAGCATTTATCCTGGATGTTTCAGTGAGATCACCGCCCATTCTCATAAATCCCAGGGAGGACAGCCACTAACTAATTTAGCCTTTGTTCATAAGCCAATCCCACCAAACCAGGGATCATCCATGCTCAGAACGGCCTCCAATAAATGCTGTTTTGCCTTAAACAAGGAGATGCTTGTGATCCACCATGTAGTTAAATAGCACTTTAGCCCTGACTGGGAGTAGCCATGAAGAATGAAAAGGGTGTAGATCCCAGAGAGAGAGAATATGTGTGTGTGTTGTCTCTGTGGGCCTGTGTGTGTGTGTGTGTTTCTGTGGGCTTGTCTGTGGGGGTGTTTTTCTGTGGGCCTGTTCTGTGGATGTCTCTCTCTCTGTGGGCCTGTGTGTGTTTCTGTGGGCCTGTTCTGTGGGTGTGTCTCTCTCTGTGGGCCTGTGTGTGTGTGTTTTTCTGTGGGCTTGTCTGT
>NW_025206806.1:0-2352 GCF_004010195.1 Chiloscyllium plagiosum | reverse complement strand
GTCTGTGGGTGTGTTTTTCTGTGGGCCTGTTCTGTGGATGTCTCTCTCTGTGGGCCTGTGTGTGGGTGTGTCTCTGTGGGCCTGTCTGTGGGTGTGTGTGTTTCTGTGGGCCTGTGTGTGGGTGTGTTTCTGTGGGCCTGTCTGTGGGTGTGTGTGTTTCTGTGGGCCTGTTCTGTGGATGTCTCTCTCTGTGTGGGCCTGTGTGTGTCCGTCCTGGGCCTCTGACTGTATTGCTCAGACAGACTCTCCGATTGCTGTGTTTTGTTCCCACAGGGAGGCGCCCATGTCTGCCCCCAGCAGCCTGTGAGGAAGGCCA
Source organism: Chiloscyllium plagiosum (assembly GCF_004010195.1). Lineage (NCBI taxonomy): Eukaryota > Metazoa > Chordata > Chondrichthyes > Orectolobiformes > Hemiscylliidae > Chiloscyllium > Chiloscyllium plagiosum. The sequence goes on along the minus strand of NW_025206806.1, from coordinate 2,036 downwards.
GACCTGGGGGAGTGTGCTGTCCCCAGGCCCTGACCACTCGATGAGCGAGGGCGACGAGATAGAGAGTGCAGCATCTCGGTTCAGGATGGAGACTCCCAGCTCCCTGGTGGGATCCACCAATGAGACCTGCGGCCTCCCGGCTGAGGGCGAGGGGGGAAACAGCTCCACACAGCGGGGAGAGGGGGGCGAAGAGGAGGCAGACAGAGGAGGAGTAATGAGGCACACGGCAGCGGAGGGAGCGCCTGGATCCAGGGAGAACACGTCCAGATCGCAGGGAGGGGACTGGGCCAGGCTCAGACCCCAGGCTCCAACCACAAAGGACCAAGAGCGCAGAGTGGCTGCTACCAGGGACCAGTCCCACCAGGAGGTGGGAACGCTGGGAGAGGGAGTGAGCTGGCGGGCAGAGGAGGAGGGGAGCCCTGGCTCGGCCTCCCTCCAGCCAGGAGGCCATGCCTCGGTCAAGTTTGCCTCAGCCAGTGCCCAGGTCCGCTTCCAGAGCTGCCAGAAACTGTCTGACCTCTCTCCCATTGACCTGCGGCTCACGCTGGCTCGCAGGGCCTTGCCAGACAGAAGCTTCCAGAGCAGTCGTGAGGACGAGACTGCCCTCGGAACTTCAGCCCGTGAAAGCCCGGCAGTGAGCCTTGCCCTAGGCCCCAGCTCCGAGAACTCACCGCTGCAGGCCGAGAGTGATGAACATTACAGCCAGGCCCAGGCTGCAGTCTGTGCTCAGAACACCCGACTCAGCTCGACAGGGGAACGCGTGGTGCTGTGGACAAGGTAAGGCCAACTCCTCCCTGCGCTGTGGGCTGAGGTGGGGAATATTGCAGGCCTGACCCACGGGCTCCTGTGTCATGGCAGAAACTCCCATAGGTCAGGAAATTGTATCTCATGGGGACTTCAGGGGAACAGTGTAGAGGCAGCTTCACTCTGTATCTAATCCTGTGCTGTCCCTGTCCTGGGAGTGTTTGATGGTGGGGGGGGACAGTGTAGAGAGAGCTTTACTCTGTATCTAACCCCGTGTTGTCCCTGTCCTGGGAGTGTTTGATGGGGGGACAGTGTAGAGGCAGCTTTACTCTGTATCTAACCTCGTGTTGTCCCTGTCCTGGGAGTGTTTGATGGGAGATAGTGTAGAGGGAGATTTACTGAAATGGAAGAGGTCTGCAGTGATGTGAAATGACAGTGATGGTGTTCCCTTTGTGTGAGTTCAGTGCAGTCCCTGCTCCCTTCAGTGCACAGTGTCTCGCTGGGTACGAGTGCGTGTGTGTGTCAGTAACCCAGGGTTGTGGCGTTTGCTGTGTTGCAGGGAGGCTGATCGAGCAATTCTCACAGCCTGTCGGGAGAGTGGAGCCAATGAAGAGACCTTCCGGGAAGTGGCACAACAGCTGAACAGCAAGTCAGCCCAGGAGGTGAGCCCATTGAGACAGGCGACAGGACTAAACTGTTTCCTTGAATTATAAAGTTGACACTGCTGTGAGAGCTCTTGTGGTGCTGTCCCTGCCTCTGGCTCAGGAGCCTTGCAACATCTCTGGAAAGGTTGATTTAAAATTAAATTAAATCTGACACTAATGTAAAGGAGTGGGTCATGAGCCAGTATCTCCCTGGCCTCCAAGCTCTGCAGTTCCCTCTGTAAGATCATCCTTGTAACGTGCCTCCACACAACGTTTTGTTACGGGAAATGAATACGTCTGGGGAGGGACGTGAGCTGTAATATTCACCCTGGCGTACAGAGAGGCTCCTTCCTGACAGTGCTGTCTGTCCGCTCGCTCCCTAGGTTTCACAGCGTTTCCGAGAGCTGATGTGGTTGTTCCACACTTCGGGCGATGCCAGTACTGACGAGGAAGAGGACATTATGAGCAGTAGTAACCCCGAGCAGCTCTCTGATCGCCCGGTATCCGATGAGGAACAAGACTGACCCTCGCAGACCAGCTGGATGTGTGTTCCTCCCCTGTAATTACAGGGACATTCCTTGCCGTGAGTCTTGTGACTGCCAATGAGAATGAGTGACTAATTGATGGCTGGAACTCTGACCTGTGTCT
>NW_025206805.1:8827-12050 GCF_004010195.1 Chiloscyllium plagiosum | reverse complement strand
GTGATATCCTGTTGTATCAGTCTCAGCCACAGCTGACGGTTCCACTCCACCTGTTACCCCCTAGTAACGGCTGGTGTTCTCACACCCATATATCCCCGAGCAATGGCGTTTGGCGCAAACTCCATACTGTTGCCCTGGAAATGGCCTGACATGTCGTCCCTTTCTCTGTTCCCTAACATCGGCCTGAAGATCCACAACCCTCTTCTGGTCCCCCAGCACCGAAGGATTCAAGGAAGACATTAACATTGGGAGGTTGCGATCGCAAGATGGAGAGAGAGTAAATGACATTGGGGAAGGCAAGAACAGTGGAGTTGAGTGTGTAAAGGGGAAAAGGAGAGAGAAATAGCAGTGCAGTGTGAGAGTCGGAGGCATATATGGAGGGAGAGTGACAAAGGGAGCAAAGTGAATTCTGCTGATAGCCAAGTTGGAGTTGGAGACCCAGAAGGGAAAGTAAGGACAGAGGCAGTTTAACCCAGCTCTTGAGCTCAGGGCGCGGACACCTCCCCTTCCCTGAGGACCAGGCGTTGGGGCTGAGTCTGTCTCTCTCCAGCTCAGCTTCTCCAACACAAAGACATACAACAGCATCGTTCACTCTGCTGTTCGGCACGATTTATTAAACATTTTATTGTTTACAAATGGAAGTGATGGATACAGTCAGTGGGATGGTGCCTTTTCTCACTGATCCCTGAATTGTGAGAAACATTCAAATGTGTCTCTGTAACCGCCTGTCTGATAAGGATGGACAAACCAGCGCTACGCTCAGTCTGTTACCATAGCGACAGGCTGCTCCATCGCTGAAACACTGAATTGAAATGAAAAAATCCCGGATGTATTGATTAATGAATTTGATGGATGGATGGATTTGAGTGAAGGGATATTCCAATACATTCTTCAGCTGCTGCCTGAACTTAGTCTGGGTCACGGCATAAATCGCGGTGTTTGTGCAGCAACTGAGGAGCTGCAGCATGAAGCCCAATTCCTGCACAAAGTCATCGAGAGACACAGACCCATGCCCAATCCAATCCATCCGATTCCATATAGAATACAACATTAACGTTGACCATAACATGATGAAATTGGCCGAGATCACAAACAGTAAAATGATGGATTTTGTTCGGTTTATCAGACAATGGAGGATAGACCAGCGTCTGTTACATCACAAAACCAGGGGGCGTTCACCAGCCAATACCGAGCCTTGAGCATAAAATACCAGGAAATGTTCTTTAAACAGCTCAGCGCAGTCACTGCTCCCAGAACCACAGCCGCCGTTTTCTCACTGCAATATTTACTTTTCAGCTTCTGGCAACAAATGGCCACAAACCGATCAAAGGTGAAAGTGACGGTGAACCAGACAGAGCAGTCAGTGACTGCATAAAGCAGAGCGGAGTGGATATTACACACGGGGACGGCGTCCATCAGGAAATAAAACTGTTCCCGATAAACAATGGGAATGTGTCTCAGGATCAGGTCGAGGATAATGACCAGGAGATCCGCCGCTGCCATGGCCCCCAGGTAACCTCTGACACATGGAGACAATCCACAATCTTTATAAAGCAGGACGTAGATACGTTAACTGTGAGGAAGGAAAACAAACACATTATCCATCAGACTGGCGGCAAAGGGACCCGTTTGATTGGGGACCCAGTGAGATTTTCAAATGTGTCCCTGCATTCAGGGATTTATTAAAATAATTGGAGCTGGAATAACAAATGGGAAGGTCGGAATTACTGACAAAAATGTGACATAAACCACAAGAAACCCTCCCTCCCCAAACACACAGAGACACATCCATAAGGACAGACGGTTTCTAGAACATTCCCACACACTCGATCACTCGAGCGCAGACACAAGTCACTCCTTCCCAGTTCCTAATACGGAGGGTGGAAACGTTGCTGTCCTAAAGGATTCTCTCCCAGTTTCTGAAGACAAACGTAGTTTGGGAATTTTTGTATTTTGGTCTAAATTGTGGTCGATCCTGTGTCGTGAAGAAATGGAAACACTGGGAAACCGTATTCACCCCTTTAACTGTCTGAGGGGCCTTCGGAACAGTGTCTACTTCTCCCTGGAACTGGATCTCTTCCCTCGGGATCTTACCGTTTTGTTCAATTCACTGACATCCGGCCGTTCGCAAACAACGTCAGGGACAGAACGTTCCGGGAAATGTCAGTTATAGAATGTCGGGGACAGTATGTTCTGGGGGACTCCATGACCTGTCCATCACCGTTTCCCCCATCACCCCTCCCCCACCTCTATCTACCGATCACATTCCCGGCTCCCTTCTCCCCAGCCCCAACCAAGCCCCCTCCCAAATATCTCTCAGCTCCCTGGCCCACAAGGCTCATTCCTGATGAGGGGATTATGCTCGAAACTTTGGTTCCCCTGGTCCTAGGATGCTGCCTTACCTGCTGTGCTTTTCCAGCACCACGCTCCTAGTCAGGAAACAGTCTGACACCGTCATACTCTCTGGATCAGGCCTGATGGGTCATGTTTCATGAAGGCCCATCACCATCCCTGGGTATATCCTGTCCCACCAGCAGGACAGACCACCAGCGGTGGTGGAGGCACCCTGGGATACAGTCAGGGAAGGCGTTACCCTTCAATTCCCCAACATTGATTCCAGAACCCGGGAAATCTCATGGTAAAAAGTCACAGATGGTCAAGGAAACGGCCTGATGATGGATAAATCCTGCCCCTCAACTGTCCCCCCGGTGATAACCCGGTTCCTCTCGATGCTGGAAACAAATCAGAGGACGCACTGAGGGTGAGAAGGACACAGACCGTTCTCTGTGGGACTTCAATGTCCATCACCAATAGTGTCCCCACAGGCCCCCCACTGACTGAGTATGGAGAAGCCTCACAAACACAGCAGCCAGACTGGGGGACGTAATGGGGAACCAACAAGACGGAAACATTCTCACCAAACCCGTTGTCTCACTTCAATCTGCCCCTAACTGTGTCTGTCGGAGCAGCCAGCATCCAGTACTGGTGGAGGGAAAGTCTCAGCCTCATATTGAATACCCTGCCCACTGTGTTATGTGGCACTCACTCCTGTGATGTAGGACATAACTTTTAAAGGACTGGTGAGGTCTGCAGACGCTGGAGATCAAAGCTGAAACTTTATTCCTGGAACAGCACAGCAGGTCAGGCAGCATCTAGGGAACAGAAGATTCGACGTTTCGGGCACATGCCCTTCTTCAGGAATTCCTGAAGAAGGGCATGAGCC
>NW_025206805.1:0-7296 GCF_004010195.1 Chiloscyllium plagiosum | reverse complement strand
AGTGCATTGATCTGTAAATCAGGAGCACTTACCCTCCCAGCATATAGGGATGTGTACCCCACCCAAGTGCATTGATCTGTAAATCAGGAGCACTTACCCTCCCAGCATATAGGGATGTGTACCCCACCCAAGTGCATTGATCTGTAAATCAGGAGCACTTACCCTCCCAGCATATAGGGATGTGTACCCCACCCAAGTGCATTGATCTGTAAATCAGGAGCACTTACCCTCCCAGCATATAGGGATGTGTACCCCACCCAAGTGCATTGATCTGTAAATCAGGAGCACTTACCCTCCCAGCATATAGGGATGTGTACCCCACCCAAGTGCATTGATCTGTAAATCAGGAGCACTTACCCTCCCAGCATATAGGGATGTGTACCCCACCCAAGTGCATTGATCTGTAAATCAGGAGCACTTACCCTCCCAGCATGTAGGTCTGTGTACGCCACCACAGTGCATTGATCTGTAAACCTGGAGCAGTTACCCTCCCAGCATGTAGGACTGTGTACACCACCCCACTGCATTCCTTAGTAACACTGTGTTAGTTTGGGGAAACTTGCAGACCATGCTGGAAGTGACAGGATGTGCAGCTCCCATCAATTTACAGCTCCATAATCTCCATTGTGCCATGATAAGTGGGTGCTATATGTGTGAAATCACTGCCAGAGAGAGATGGCGGGGGAATCAGTTTACATGTCACTACATGGGAGGTGTTTGGGAAATAGACAGAGATGGTGGAGACTCAGAGACAGTGTTATGGAAGAATGTGTCCCCAGGTTGCAGAATGCTGAAATGTAGACACTTCGATAGCATCCTGTAGCATGAGCCAATCTTCCCAGGAAAGATAGGAAAAAGGGATATTGGTGTAAGGTGAGATGGTAGAGAGCTTTAGATGAGATTTGTTCTACAGGTTTGTAACTGGAAGTGGTTTCAACAGAATCTTTGACTCATTGAGCAGATTCTAACAATAGTTTGTCTCAGTGACATTTTCATTGAGTTACAGAGGGATCGTCCTCGCGAGGCTGAGCTAGTTTCCTGGTGCTATTTTATTGGACTCACTTCATTAACTACCCACCCCACCCCTTGGTGTCCCTCATTCAATACCAGCCCGATTCTCCCACCCGTCATGGCTGGAGTTACTTACCATCGCCCGGGTACTCCTGGATATTGTATGATCCTGACACTGATTCCATCTTTAAAAGGACAATGGGCACACGGTTGAGCTTTCTCGGTTAGAAGCTGTCCTGCACATTTTACCCCGAGCATGGCAGATAAGAGGCAATTACAACACAGTTTGTCGACAAGGGCACAGAGGGCCTGGTGTTTGAGCTAGTACAGAGGGAGGCCATTCTCTTCCTAGTGGGGGCCACACCATCAGACCACCCTAGTATGGTCTGAGCTCACCACCCAGCTCAGTGTAGTATCTGCGGTCTGAAGAACTGTCCAGCAATACAGGACAAGCATCAATAACCTTACCCACTCTGTCAAAGTAAGGCTCACCGTATTCTCTCTGCTCCCTCACATTCACTGTGTATCTGTTATAGCACTGACACCTGAACAAGGCTCATGCTCCACCACTCTCAATGCTGCATGCAGCACCTTTCCTCTCCCTCTCTCTCTGTCTCTGTCAGTCTCTGTCTCTATCTGTCTCTCTCTATTTCTATCTCCCTCCCTCCATTTACTCCCTTCCACTAATAACACTGCATGAATACAACACTGTGAACTGATTCCCTCCGGACCCCTCACCTACACTAACACTAACAGCAGGGCCACCCACTCCCATCCTCACTCCCTCCCTTTCTCCCATTCCAGGAGAAACAGCCTGGAATAAGACAGAGTGATGGGTGGTGGAGTGCCCGATACCTGTTCCCTCACCCCCCGCCTCCCGCCATTTGGTACTAGCCGGAGAGGACAGGGATGCCTCGTGTGGAGATTCTGAAACATCCACGTCCCACCGACCGAGTAAGGAGCAATGTTCAGTGAAGGGTAATTCTCACTTTAAACTCACTGGCACTTCTGTTTCCCCCCGGCACAACTTAGAAGCCGTGGCCCTGATGCCATCTCCCTTTTGTGTTGAGCTGGTACAAATGGAATCCCCAAGGTCTCGGTGGGCAGGAGGGAGGGTTCACAACACATCGTCACCACCATCTCCCAGGAAGGGAGCACAGAGGCTCCCACTTACACCTCTTCCTGTAAACAGCTCAGATACTGAAACTAATCAGTGATAGTTACTGCTCTCCTCACTTGTCCTGACATCTTCAATAATCTGTGCTCATAGACACGCAGAGCTCTCTGTTCCTGCACTCTCTTTATAATGGCACAGCCTGTTTTAAACTGTCTTTCATTGTCTATCCTACCAAAGTGCATCACCTCACACTGCTTTGCACTGATCCCCATCTGCCATACACCTGAACACGACACCAACGTTTGATTGTCCTGTTAGAGTTCCACACTGTCCTCCATAGACTTCAGAGTTCTTAGAGGTTCGGTGCCATTTACAAATATTGAGATTGTTATAGCGTCACAGTCCCCATGAAATAACTTAAGTCCTGCCCCATACACTCGAGTGTGAGCAAGTGAAATACTGATATATTCCAATGGACAGAATCGAATAATGACATGCTGTCAATGGAACAACAAAAATCCTGACACATAACGAGACAGAGTGGATGAAATATTCACAAAATACAGAGCAGAGAAATCCGGATAGACTCCAATTAACTATATTCATCAGGGTATAATGTGATGAAGTTGAAAGTGTGTACTGTATTTTTAAGCGAGGGTAAATGCTGTTCTGAACTGAGAGCTGATAAGTACCTGTGATATGAGAGGATGGCAGACACAGAAACAGTATATTGCTGTCGAGCTGGAGTCGGGTAATAAGCATTTCAGAGAAAGGGGGTCCCAGAGTTGTGAACAGTTGATGTAAAATGTTCACTCTCAGAGTGAAAAAATAAATTGATGTTTTATTTAAACATATCTGTCACTCATATTTAACAGTTTATGAGGCGAATTGAGCATTTCTTTATGTTTTATATAAGTTACCAGATGAGCTTCACGCACTGCGCTAACAATTCTTGTGTGTGTGTCTGTGTGTCTCTGTGTGGGACAGGTCTGACAGTCTCTGTGGTGTTTAAAGTGATGCAACGCCACACTCTGCTGGTCTGCTCACGCAACTGCACAGGTATTGGCGGAGGGTGAAAACCAACAGGGATACATTCAGAGAGGGGGGGAGGGAGAGGGCAGCTGCTCATAGCACATCTAAACTGATGATTTATCCATGTCCTTTAAACAATGTAACTGTCCCTGCTTTCACCACTTCCTCTGGAAGTTCATTCCACACACAAGCCAGCTTCTGTCTAAAATATTTACTTCTCAAGACTTCTGTAAATCTTCATCCTCGCACCTTAAAATAGCCCTCAGTTTTGAATCCCTAACTCTAGGGAAAATACATCAGCCCTTCAGCTTCCCTGTACCCCTCATGTTTTATAAACCACTGTAAAGTTACCCCTTAATCTCATACTCTCTAGTGAAAAAAACCTCAGCCTACCCAGCCTCTCCTTATAGCTCTCCCTCCACTCCCAACAACATCCAGGTTAATCTCTTTTGAACCCTCTCCAGCTTCATAATATCAAGGTCAATAATATTAAAGTGAATAGTCAAGGTATTTTCTCAGTGTGCGGGAGACCAAAACTAGAGGACATAAGCTTAAGCTGGGAGGGGAACATTTAAAAGTGACCTAAGGGACAGCTTTTTCACCCAGACGGTGGTGTGCCAATGGAATGAGCGGGCAGGGTGACCAGACTGGACACAGTATTCCAGACGAGATCTCACCAATATCCTGTACAACTTCAACATGACGTCCCAATTCCGATACTCAAAGGTCTGACCTATGAAGACATGTGTGCTAAACACTTTCTTAACCACACTGTATGAGATGCAAATTTGAAATAATTATACCTGACGGTCTAGGTCTCTGTTCTACAACACTGCCAAAGACCCTCCTCTTAATTGTACAGAACCTACTCTTGTTTGATTTACCAAATCCAATACCTCGCATTAATCCATCTGCCACCCCTCATTCCAGTGTGTAATATTACTGTCACCTCACCATCCCCCTTCAATTTTAAGATACCCATCCCTCTCCGGGATGCCTGCACACTCCGACCTTTATTTTCACAAAGGCCCTGATCTTGGTTTGTCTTGTGTGGTTAGGAGGAGGAGGGACAAATTGCATACACAGTCTGTGGGGAGGAGATGCTGGACAGTAATCGCCAGGCTGGTATCATTTCATGGTGTTCGGAAGAGGGCAGTCACACGTTAGAGGTGGGTAAGAGTGATATGTGTTTTGGGACCAGAAATTAAGCTCTTCCTTCGTCTCTGGTGTTCAGTAATAAATATCCATTTGAGACCCTTCATTGGGCAGAGTGTGTCTGCAGGATTTGTTTCCCTAACATTGCAGACTACAGATAATAGATTGCACACAATATTCCAACAGTGGCCTAACCAATGTCCTGTACAGCCGCAACATGACTTCCCAACTCCTGTACTCAATACTCTGACCAATAAAGGAAAGCATACCAAACGCCGCCTTCACTATCCTATCTACCTGCGATTCCACTTTCAAGGAGCTATGAGCCTGCACTCTAAGGTCTCTTTGTTCAGCATCAGGTGCCAGAGACTTATCCACCTTTATACTCTTTACGGCCTCCCAAACTTCCTCCTCTGTAATGTGTTTGAAAGATCGAAATTTATTTCTCTGCATTCTCTAGTTTCTATTTCTTTCTCCACAGTAAAAACTGATGCAAAATATTCATTTAGTATCTCTCCCATCTCCTGGGGCTTACACAAAGACAACCTCCTTGATCTTTAAGAGGCTCTACCCTCTCTCTCTCTACTTACCCTCGTGCTCTAAATGTATTTGTAGAATCTCTTTGAATTATCCTTAACGTGATCTGCCAATGCTATCTCATGGTTCTATTTTCACCCCCCCATCACTAAGAAAGACCAGGGTAGCATCACCATTTCCCCTCTTTCCCCCCCCAACCCCAAGTCACACACCATCCCAACTTGTCTAACAAACAGTCCTGGACGAGCAGGTATTTCTTCCATTGAAATCCAGGTAGTTTTTTCTATAACGTGACGGCTGTATTCTTGTGCGATCCCTGCATTATAGAAACCTCGCACTTCAGCAACAGAGCTTAAAATATTGGTAATGTAATCGCATTATAGCCAGCACGTGTTTTAAACGTTTGCACTTTCAAACCAGAGTCTCCAACTCACCAATCGCGTAACAGTGAATCCACGTTAACGAGATGCACATTATAACAGAATAACCTGTGCTAGGAAGACTTCAGCTGTCCCCAGTAAAAAACTAAACTCCCTTTCCACTGACATCATTCCTATCCCTGGTGAGTGTCTTAACACTGAACTGGACTGTTCCCAACCGTGGTGAAATATTTCACCCCGAGATAAGTTTCAACTCACATCCAAAACTCTGCTGCCAGTGTGCTTACCCACACCATGTCCTGTTCACCGATCACCCTCTGGTCACTGACCGAGAAAGACTCGGGGTTAAAAACATACATTGTAAATTTCTCGCCTTTCTGTTCAAATTGTTCTAGGAGAGTTCTCCCTCTCTCTGTAACATCCTCCAGCCTCACAGCCCTCCCTACCTCAGTAATCTCCTCCAGCTTCATAAATCCCCACGATATTTACTCTCTTCTAATTCCATCCTGTGAGCATGCCCGATGTTTATTTCTCCACATGCTGGTAGCACCTTCCTGAGGCCTCCAGCCTCCAAATTTCGTCCTGAACTGCGCCGCCTCTCTATGTCACTTCCTTCCTGAAGATACTGCCCAACATCATGTGTCATCAACGCTAATAGAACATAGAAATGTACAGCACAGAACAGGCCCTTCGGCCCACGATGTTGTGCCAAGGATTAATATATCTGACCTGCTTGTAGTATTCTGGCTCATCGAGTCCCAGAGGTCTACAGAACAGAAAAAGGTCATCAAGTCTGCACCTTAAAAAAAAACCATCTAACCATTCTAATCCTATTTTCCAAGACTTGGCCCAGAACCTTGTATCCTTGGCATTGCAAATGAGCATCTAAATATTCCTAAAGGTTATAAGGGTTTCTGTCCACCACCCTATTGTCTATTGTCTATTGTCTGTCTATTGTCTAACAGGCAGTGAGTTCCAGTGCAATCGGTAGTGCGTGATGACATTACACACAGGAACACAGTCCATGTGGGTCTATGCAAACCAGAGGTTACCACACATTGTGAAGGATGGGAGGGTCCCTGAGAGTAATGGGGCAGAACAGTTTTACCAAGAATAGCTCAAGGGAGGAGGGATTTTAGTTACGAGGTTCAGGTTTTTTTTTATACTACAATCTGTTCTGGTGTGACACGATAGTTCTGTTCCCGTGCAACCCAGTGCTATAATAAAATTGTGTAACAGTAGCACCATTTAAACTAATTGGACAGGAAACACAATATAACCAATGCCGGTAAGGAAAGTCAATGTTCTACAAGTAACGGTCTAAATTCTTCAATCGCATTATAGTCAGTTCACATTGAAGAACTGCGCGTTATAGCTGAACCCTGTATTCATTCATGGGGCATGGGTGTTTGCTGGTTATGCGAGCATTTACTACCCATCTCAAATAGTTCTGCAGAAAATGGTGGCGAGTTGCCTTCTTCAGTGGTTGCAGTCTGTGGTGCCTGTTAGGAAGGGTGCTGTATGACTGTGACCCAGTGCCAGTGAAGGTGCAGTGATAAACTTCAAGTCATGATGATGTATGGCTTGGAGTGCGAGTTACAGATGGTGATTTTTTTATTTAGATTAGATTCCCTAAAGTCTGCAGACAGGCCCTTCAACCCTCCAAAGAGTAACCCACCCAGACCCATTTCCCTCTGACGAATGCACCTATCACTATGGGGCAATTTAGCCTGGCCAATTCACCCTGACCTGCATATCTTTGGACTGTGGGAGGAAACCGGGGTACCCGGGAGGAAGCCCACGCAGACACGGGGAGAATGTGCAAACTCAACACAGACAGTCGTCGGAGGCTGGAATCGAACCTGGGACCCTGGTGCTGTGAGGCAGCAGTGCTAACCACTGAGCAACCGTGCTGCCAATTTTAAAATAGATCAACAGATTTATGTTCTCACGGACTTGCTGCCCTTGTCAATTTACCCGGCAGAGGTCTGAGTTTGGAAAATGCTGTTGAAAGACTTTGGGTAAGTTACTGCAGTACAATACATTAGATTAGATTACTTACAG
>NW_025206804.1:9791-12047 GCF_004010195.1 Chiloscyllium plagiosum | reverse complement strand
GAACCGTCATGGCCCGACAGACATCCCACCGTAAAGTAACCATCACCGCCAGACTTACCTCCCACTGTTCAATAAACATCACGGTCGACATACCGCCCTGTGTACAGTAACCATCATGGTTAGACATACCTCCCACTGTGCAGTAACCATAACAGCCAGACATACCTCCCACTGTACGGTAACCATCACGGCCCGACATACCTCCCAGTGTACAGTAACCAATACAGCCAGACATACATCCCTCCGTACTGTAACCATCAGGGCCCGGCATAACTCTCACAGTACAGTAACCATCAGGGGCCGACATACCTCCCACTGTACAGTAACCTTCACAGCCCGACATACCTCCCACTGTACAGTAAATGTCACGGCATGACATACCTCTCACTGTACAGTGATCATCACGGCGCAACATACCTCCAACTGTACAGTAACCATCACGGTCCGACATACCTCCCACTGTACAGTAACCATTACTGACCGACATTCCTCCCACTGTACAGTAACCATCACGGCCCGACATAACTCCCAATTTACAATAACCATCACTGACCGACATAACTCCAACTATACAGTAACCATCACGGCCCGACACAAGTCCCACTGTACAGTAACGATCATGGCCCAGCACACCTCCCACTATACAGTGACCACCACGGACCGACATACCTCCCACTGTACAGTAACCATCATGTACCAACCTATCTCCCATTGTACAGTAACTGTCACAGCCTGACATACCTCCCACTGTACAGTAACCATGACGGCCCGACATACCTCCCACTGTACAATAACCATCACACCCCGACATACCTCCCACTGCTCAGTAACCACCACGGCCCGACATATCTCCCACTGTGCCGTACCCTTCATGGACCAACGTACCTCCCACTGTACAATAACCATCACAAGCTGACATACCTCCCACTGTACAGTAACCATCACGGCCCGACAGACATCCCACCGTACAGTAACCATCACGGCCCGACATCCCACCCAATGCACAGTAACCATCGCAGCACGACAGACTTCCCACTGTACAGTAAATGTCACGGCATGGCATACCTCCCACTGTACAGTAACCATCAAGGCGCAACATACCTCCCACTCTACAGTAACCATCACGGCCCGACATACCTCCCACTGTACAGTAAACTCCACGGCCCGACATATCTCCCACTGTACAGTAACCACCACGGCCCGACATACCTCCCACTGCACAGTAACCATCACGGCCCGACATACCTTCCACTGTACAGTAACCATCAAGACCAGACATACCTCCGACTGTACAGTAACCATCACGGACAAAGATATATCCCACTTTGCAGTAATCTTCACGGACAAACGTACCCCCCACTGGACAGTAACCGTCACAGCCTGACATACCTCCCACTGTACAGTAACCGTCACAGCCTGACATACATCCCACCGTACAGTAACCATCACGGCTCGTCTTACCTCCCACTGTTCAATAAACATCACCTGACATACATCCCACTGTACAGTCACCATCACGGCCCGACATACCTCCCACTGTACAGTGACCACCACAGCCCGACATACCTCCCACTGTACAGTAACCATTACAGCCAGACATACCTCCCACTGTACAGTAACCGTCATGGCCGCACAGACATCCCACCGTACAGTAACCATCACGGCCCGTCTTACCTCCCACTGTTCAATAAACATCACGGCCCGACATACCTCACACTGTACAGTAACCATCACGGCCCGACATACTTCCCACTGTACAGTAACCGTCATGGCCCGACACCCCCCCCATAGTACAGTAACCGTCATGGCCCGTCATACCTCCCACTGTACAGTAACCATTACAGCCAGACATACCTCCAACTGTACAGTAACCATTACAGCCAGACATACATCCCTCTGTACTGTAACCATCACGGTCCGACATACCTCACACAGTACGGTAACCATCACAGCCCGACATACCTCCCACTGAACCGTAACCATCACAGACTGACATACCTCCCACTGTACAGTATCCCTCACGGCCCGACATAACTCCCACTGTACAGTAACCACCACGGCCCGACTTACCTCCCATTGTACAGTAACCATCAAAGCCATACATACCTCTCACTGTACAGTAACCGAAATGGCCCGACAGACATCCCACCGTACAGTAACCATCGTGGCCCGACTTACGGCCCACTGTTCCATAAACATCACGGCCCGACATACCACCCTCTGTACAGTATCCATCACGGCCCGACATACCTCCCA
>NW_025206804.1:5093-6116 GCF_004010195.1 Chiloscyllium plagiosum | reverse complement strand
CCCACTGTACAGTGACCATCACGGCCCGACATACCTCCCACTGTACAGTAACCATCACGGCCCGACACACCTCCCACTGTACAGTAACGATCACGGCCCATCAGACCTCCCACTGCACAGTGACTTCCACGGACCGACATACCTCCCACTGTACAGTAACCATCACGGCCCGACATACCTCCCAAAGTACAGTAACCATCTTGGACCGACATACCTCCCACTGGACAGTAACCGTCACAGCCTGACATACCTCCCACTGTACACTAACCATCACGGACAGACATACCTCTCACTGTACACTAACCACCATGATCCGACATCCCTCCCACTGTACATTAACTATCACGGCCTGACATACCTCCCACTGTCCAGTAACCATCACATCCGGACGTACATCCCACTGGAGAGTAACCATCACGGCACGACATCCCTCCCACTGTACAGTAACCAAGACGGCCCGACATACCTCCCACTCTACAGTAACCAACACGGCCCGACATTACACCAACTGTACAGTAACCATCACAGGCCGACATACCGTCCACTGTACAACCACCGTCACGGCATGACATACCTCGCACAGTAGAGTAACCGCCACACACCGACTTCCCTCCCAATTTACAGTAACCATCACGGCCCGACATACTCCCACTATACAGTAACCACCACGGCCCGACATACCTCCCACTGTACAGTAAACAACACGGCCCGACATACCCCCCACTGTACAGTAACCATCATGGACCGATATAGCTCCCACTGTACAGTAACCATCACGGCCAGACATACCTCCTACTGTACAGTAACAATCACGGATCAACATATCTCCCACTGTGCAGTAACTATCACGGACCTACAGACCTCCCACTGTACAGTAACCACCACGGCCCGACATACATCCCACTGCACAGTAACCATCACGGTGCGACATACCTCCCACTGTACAGTAAACAACACGGCCCGACATACCCCCCACTGTACAGTAACCATCATGGACCGATATAGCTCCCACTGTACAGTAAC
>NW_025206804.1:470-4922 GCF_004010195.1 Chiloscyllium plagiosum | reverse complement strand
ACAGTAGCCATCACGGCCAGACATACCTCCTACTGTACAATAACCATCACGGACCAACATATCTCCCACTGGACAGTAACCATCACGGACCAACCTACCTCCCACTGTACAGCGACCGTCACAGCCCGACATACCTCCCACTGTACAGTAACCATCACGGCCCGACAACCTCCCACTGTACAGTAACCGTCACGGCCCGACATACCTCCCACTGTACAGTAACCATCACGGCCCGACATACTCCCACTGTACAGTAACCGTCACGGCCCGACATACCTCCCACTGTACAGTAACCATCACAGACCGACATACTTCCCACTGTGCAGTATCCATCACGGCCCGACATACATCCCTATGTGCAACAACCGTCACGGACCGACATGCCGCGCACAGTTGAGTAACCATCACACCCCGACATACCTTCCAATGTACAGTAACCATCACGGCCCGACATACTCCCACTGTACAGTAACCATCACAGCCCGACATTACACCAACTGTACATTAACCATCACGGCCCGACATACTCCCAATGTACAGTAACCGTCCCGGCCCGACATACCTCCCACTCTACAGTAACCATCACAGCCCGACATACTTCCCACTGTACAGTAACCATCTTGGCCCGACATACCTCCCACTGTACAGTGACCACTACGGCCCGACTTACCTCCTACTGTACAGTAACCATCACAGCCCGACATACCTCCCACTGTACCGTAACCATCACGGCCTGACATACATCCCACTGTACAGTAACCGTCACAGCCTGACATACCTCTCACTGTACACTAACCATCACGGACAGACATACCTCTCACTGTACACTAACCACCATGATCCGACATCCCTCCCACTGTACATTAACTATCACGGCCTGACATACCTCCCACTGTCCAGTAACCATCACAGCCAGACATACCACCCTCTGGACAGTCTCCCTCACTGACCGATATACCTCCCACTGTACAGTAACCATCAGGCCCAACATACCTCCCACTGTACAGTAACCGTCACAGCCCGACATTACACCAACTGTACAGCAACCATCACAGGCCGACATACCGCCCACTGTACAACCACCGTAACGGCCCGACACACCTCGCACAGGAGAGGAACCGCCACATACCGACTTACCTCCCAATTTACAGTAACCAACACTGCCTGACAAACCTCCCACTGTACAGTAACCATCACGGCCCGACATACTCCCACTGTACAGTAACCGTCACGGCCCGACATACCTCCCACTGTACAGTAACCATCACAGCCCGACATACTTCCGACTGTGCAGTAACCATCACGGCCCGACATACATCCCACTGTGCAACAACCGTCACGGACCGACATGCCGCGCACAGTTGAGTAACCGTCACACCCCGACTTACCTTCCAATGTACAGTAAACAAAACAGACCGACAAACCTCCCACTGTACAGTAACCACCACGGCCCGACATACCTCCCACTGTACAGTAGCTGTCCCGGCCCGACATACATCCCACTGTACAGTAACAATCATGGCCTGATATACCGCCCACTGTATAGTAACCGTCACGGCCTGACATAGCTCCCACTGTGCAGTAACAGTCACAGACTGACATACCTCCCACTGTACAGTAACCATTGCGGCCCGACATACCTCCCACTGCACAGTGACCACCACGGCACGACTTACATCCCACTGTACAGTAACCATCACAGCCAGACATACCTCCCACTGTACAGTGACCACCACGGCCCGACATACCACCCAATGTACAGTATCCATCACTGACCAATATACGTCCCACTGGACAGGAACCATCACGGCCCAACACACCTCACACTGTACAGTAACGATCACATTCCGACATAACTCTCACTGCGCAGTAACCACCATGGCCCGACATACCTCCCAATGTACAGTAACCATCGCAGCCCGACATACGTCCCACTGTAGAGTAAATGTCACGGCATGACATACTTCCCACTGTACAGTAACCATCACGGCGTAACATACCTCGCACTGTACAGTAACCATCACGGCCCGAAATACCTCCCACTGTACAGTAACCATCACGGACTGACATACCTCTCACTGTACAGTAACCATCACAGCACGACATACCTCTCACTGTACAGTAACCATCACTGACCGACTTATCTCCCACTGTACAGTAACCACCACGGCCCGACATACCTCCCACTGTACAGTAAACAACACGGCCCGACATACCACCCACTGTACATTAACCATCATGGACCGATATAGCTCCCACTGTACAGCAACCATCCCGGCCAGACATACCTCCTACTGTACAGTAACCATCACGGATCAACATATCTCCCACTGTGCAGTAACTATCACGGACCTACATACCTCCCAATGTACAGTAACCATCACGGCCCGACATACCTCCCAAAGTACAGTAACCATCACGGACCGACATACCTCCCACTGTACAGTAACCGTCACAGCCTGACATACCTCCCACTGTACACTAACCATCACGGACAGACATACCTCTCACTGTACACTAACCACCATGATCCGACATCCCTCCCACTGTACATTAACTATCACGGCCTGACATACCTCCCACTGTAGTAACCATCACACCCGGACTTACATCCCACTGGAGAGTAACCATCACGGCACGACATACCTCCCACTGTACAGTAACCAAGACGGCCCGACATACCTCCCACTCTACAGTTACCAACACGGCCCAACATACCTCCCACTGTACAGTAACCGTCACAGCCCGACATTACACCAACTGTACAGTAACCATCACAGGCCGACATACCGCCCACTGTACAACCACCGTAACGGCCCGACATACCTCGCACAGGAGAGGAACCGCCACACACCGACTTACCTCCCAATTTACAGTAACCAACACTGCCCGACAAACCTCCCACTGCCGACATACCTCCCACTGTACAGTAACCATCACGGCCCGACACACCTCCCACTGTACAGTAACGATCACGGCCCATCAGACCTCCCAAAGTACAGTAACCATCACGGACCGACATACCTCCCACTGTACAGTAACCGTCACAGCCTGACATACCTCCCACTGTACACTAACCATCACGGACAGACATACCTCTCACTGTACACTAACCACCATGATCCGACATCCCTCCCACTGTACATTAACTATCACGGCCTGACATACCTCCCACTGTCCAGTAACCATCACACCCGGACTTACATCCCACTGGAGAGTAACCATCACAGCCCGACATACCTCCCACTCTACAGTAACCAACACGGCCCAACATACCTCCCACTGTACAGTAACCGTCACAGCCCGACATTACACCAACTGTACAGTAACCATCACAGGCCGACATACCGCCCACTGTACAACCACCGTCATGGCCCGACATACCTCGCACAGTAGAGTAAACGCCACACACCGACTTACCTCCCAATTTACAGTAACCAACACTGCCCGACAAACCTCCCACTGTACAGTAACCACCACGGCCCGACATACTCCCACTGTACAGTAACCGTCACGGCCCGACATACCTCCCACTGTACAGTAACCATCACAGCCCGACATACTTCCCACTGTGCAGTAACCATCACGGCCCGACATACATCCCACTGTGCAACAACCGTCACGGACCAACATGCCGCGCACCGTTGAGTAACCGTCACACCCCGACATACCTTCCAATGTACAGTAAACAACACAGCCCGACAAACCTCCCACTGTACAGTAACCATCAAGGCCCGACATACTCCCACGGTACAGTAACCATCACGACCCGACACACCTCCCACTGTTCAGTAACCAACACAGCCCGACATTACACCAACTGTACAGTAACCATCACGGCCCGACATACTCCCACTGTACAGTAACCATCACAGCCCGACATACTTCCCACTGTACAGTAACCATCTTGGCCCGACATACCTCCCACTGTACAGTGACCACTACGGCCCGACTTACCTCCTACTGTACAGTAACCATCACAGCCCGACATACCTCCCACTGTACAGCAACCATCACGGCCTGACATACATCCCACTGTACAGTAACCGTCACAGCCTGACATACCTCGCACTGTACACTAACCATCACGGACAGACATACCTCTCACTGTACACTAACCACCATGATCCGACATCCCTCCCACTGTACATTAACTATCACGGCCTGACATACCTCCCACTGTACAGTAACCATCACAGCCCGACATACTTCCCACTGTGCAGTAATCATCACGGCCCGATATACATCCCACTGTGCAACAACCGTCACGGACCGACATGCCGCGCACAGTTGAGTAACCGTCACACCCCGACTTACCTTCCAATGTACAGTAAACAACACAGCCCGACAAACCTCCCACTGTACAGTAATCATCACGGCCCGACATTACACCAAGTGTACAGTAACCATCAGGGCCCGACATACTCCCACTGTACAGTAACCATCACGACC
>NW_025206804.1:0-408 GCF_004010195.1 Chiloscyllium plagiosum | reverse complement strand
CATCACTGCCCGACATACCTCCCACTGTACAGTAACCGTCACGGCCCGACGTACCACCCACTGTACAGTAAATGTCACGGCTTGAAATACATCCCACTGTACAGAAACCATCACGGCGCAACATACATCCCACTGCACATTAACCATCACGGCCCGACATACCTCCCACTGTAAAGTAACCATTACTGACCAACATACCTCCCACTTTGCAGTAACCATCACGGACCAACGTACCTCCCACTGTACAGTGACCGTCACAGCCTGACATACATCCCACTGCACATTAACCATCACGGCCCGACATACCTCCCACTGTACAGTAACCATTACTGACCAACATACCTCCCACTGTACAGTAACGATCACGGACCAACGTACCTCCCACTGTACAGTAACCATCACAGCCCG
>NW_025206803.1:3232-12045 GCF_004010195.1 Chiloscyllium plagiosum | reverse complement strand
GAATATTGCATTTGCGCCCCTCATCCAAAGATAAGAGGTGTATTGGGAATCGCTGGAGCCCAAGACATGATCCTTACAATATCCTCCAAGCCTTCCATTTAAAAATAAAACATTGTTTTATTCCTACTCACTGTTTCCTGCCAGCTCTCCCATTCTAGATCTATGACCATATATTAGCCGGAGTCCCATAGGATTCGAATTTGCACCATAGGCTTGGGGCTTTATCAAAAATCTTTTTGATAGTCCACTCGCATGGCATTGATACCTCCTACATAATTTTACTAAAAGCCAATTTCTCAAATATGATTCCCATTTCATAATTCTCTGTTGACTTTGTCTATGCCCATTAATTTCAGGCCAATACTTTCTCTAAACTGTTTAGTTGGTATTTTCATTCTATTCCTTTTTCCTCACAAGACTAAAGTTCCCTAGTATTGCTAGGAAGTTTTCTTTTTTGTTTTGTTTTCTTCTGTGAAGGCATAATTAAACTATTTGCTCCATAGTTCAGCTATTTCTCGGTCCTCAATTATCTGGTATCAGACTATAAGAAATCTGCAACTTTTTTCTCTTAATTTTGCCATTGACATATTTCCAGAAAATATTACAAGTTCTCTGTTATCAATTTTGTTAAGATAATCTTCAGAAACCCATCAATTCCTACCTTAAGCTACTCAGTGATTGACCTTCCACAGCCATACAATCACAGAAGCACAGACTCTGTACTACCAGAAATACAGCACAGTCTACATTTGGCCCACTTTCCGACACAAGACCTTAGCCGTGAATCTTAAAGCATTTGAAGTGCACAGCCGTGTCGTTTCTAATGGTTTGAGGTGAGCATGACAACTCCACTCTCAAGAAGTGCATTCCAGACCCCAACGCCCTCTGGTTGAAACACAATTCTCAAATCTTCACTAAACCGCAAATCCTTCACTTTTAAAGTGTGGCCCTTTGAGTAACAGCAACAACTGCTGTTTATCCACCCTGTCCATGTACCTCGTAATCCTATCCTTCTGAATCACAGACCTCGCAGCCTTCTCTCCTCCAAACTAAACAACCTGAGATTATCCAGCCTCTCTCCATAGCTGATATGCTCCATCGCTGGGAACATCTCTGCACCCCCTCCACTACAATCACATCCTTCCTGTAATGTTGTTCCCAGAACTACACACAGTATTCCATCTTGCCCTCACCAATGTTCTGCATAGTTCTTATAATCTATGCCTCGATTCATAAAGGCTATGTTTACCTTCCCCTAGCCTTTCCAATATTGTGTATTAACCTGTGCAGTCACATTCAGCGATGTGTGGAGAAGCACCCTCTGAGCTTTCTAGTGTGCTGCCATTCATTGAGTACTCCCCTGAGTGGTTCCTTCTTCCAAAGTGCATCACCTCATAGTTATCAGGGTTACATTCTTTCTGCCATTGATCCACCCATTTGACCATTCCATCAGTATCTACCTGTAACATAAGGCCTTCCTCCTCACTGCCAACCACCCGGCCAATCTTTGTATCAAATACAAACTTATTTATTACACACCCCACCCCTCGTCCATATTCACAGCTGCATCATTTATGAATACCACAAATAATAAGGTTAAAAATCTCTCAACATCAGTTACATCACGTGGTTGTGCACTTTGATGAAGAAGCAGCGTTTCGAAAGCTAGTGCTGCCAAATAAACCTGTTAGACTATTGTCTGGTGTTATGCTATTTTTAGATTTGTCCACCCCAGCCCAACACTAGCACCTCCGAATCACAAATAATAAGGGACCCAGCACTGATGCCCGCGGTACACTAGTCTCCAAGCACAAAAACAGCCTTCTACCACTTCCCTCTTTCTCCTGCTCCGAAAGTTGATTTAGATGCAACTTGGCAAGTCACTAATGAGTCTTACGTGTTCACTCGTTATTCTGTTCCGCTTGACACACTTGTAGGTTATCTGGGGATTCTCTGTAATCTTGCCCTGCCTTGCCCCTGTGTTAGTCAGTCCCCTCTACGCGCAGAATTTCCTCTTTATTGCAGTCTTAAATGGTCTGTCCTTTATCCTGCCATTATTTGCTTTGAGCGTGGATTAGACAGCCTGATAAATTTCCTGTTAATTTCCAACTTGTCGTATGTTTTGTGAGTTTTATAAAGTTCACAGTGACCCACCGCTGATTCTTTGAAACTTTACAGAACATAGGCCGAGTTTCCTCATCACGCAATCTCGCCATCTGAGGGATTTATCTGGATAATGTCCATTACACTTCTTCTGTGGTCAATATATTCTTTCTCAGATTTGGTCACCAAAACTGTTCTCAATACTCCAGGTACAGTGTCACCAACACTCTGTGAAACTGCTTCAACATGCCTTTACATCTATATTCCGAGTCCCTTAAAGGAAGGCAAACCAAACTTTAAGTTTCCACTTACATATATTCCTCCAAATAACCTTCACATCATTGCATTTTTGAACTCACTGTGTGAGTTCTTATAGAAAGCCTTCTGATAATTTAAAATATGCCAATTCTACTGGATCCCCATTAACTATGCTGTAAGAATCAACTTCAAACAATTCCAAAGTTTGTCAAGTATGATTTCCCTTTCAGAAATGCATACTGAGTCTCTCACAGTTTGCTGTTAATGTGTAAATATCCAATATCACATCCTATATAATAGATTACAACAGTTTGTAGACAAATGTCAAATTAATTTGTCAGCAATTCTCCGCACTATCTCTTTTTCCCTTTGTAGATGCTTGGATCCCTACCATGCATCTATAGTGCTTGGATCACGTTTACTAATGTACATTTATCTACACCAGCTTCCAGACTCTGGAGAATGTACAGGAAAATAGAACGCAGTCATCGACAATGCAAAAAATACTTCTATTTGCGATTTATTTCTGAAGATTTTGGTATGAAGTACATCTGGTTTGTCAAGCTTAGCAATGCTCAATCCAGCTGCATGTTCAATATTGCCTTGTTACTGATCTGAATTGACTTTATGTCTTTACTTCCACAAGTCCTATACGATCACTTCACATTTCTGGGTGATTTTCTGGATCTTACTCCAATAAGACCAACGTAAAGTAACTGGTCATTTGCTTTGCCATTTCCCTGTTATCCACCATAAGTTCGTTTCTCCCGATTGCAAATTTCCACATTTGACTATGATTTTTTTTTTCTTTTGAAATATAGATCATATAAATTTGCAGTCTTTGTGTTGCTGTTTGCTTGCATGAATGTTCGCTTTTTGATTTCCCAATCAGTTTCATGGACTTCCCTTTTCTGGATTGCAATTTTTTGAGAATTCTTAGGATTCCACAATGTCTGGAATTCTTCTGAAGTCACGTCCTGTGATTAATATATTCTTTAATTTGTTATGTTAATCATCATTAGGTCACTTACCCACTCTTTGGTGTTTTCACCTGAAATAAGTAAACATATCTTTCAGACTATGCAGTAATTCTATAAATCTCCTGGTCCTGACCAGGTCTATTCAGGAACACTGCAGGAGGACAGAGAAGTAATAGTGGGGGCCCTGGTTGGTACTTTTGTATCATCAGTAGCTAAAGGGTGAGGTCCCGGAGGACTGGAGGGTAGTGAATGTGCCCTTATTCAAGAAGAGCTACAACTAAAAACCTGGGACTTATAGACCAGTAAACCTGACATCTCTAGTAGACAAGTTTCTTGAAAAGATTCTGAGAGAGACGATATACATGCATTTGGAAAGGCTGGGTGTGATTATGAGCAGTCAGCACGTCCTTGTGCATGGTGGATCATGGCTCAAAAATTTGTGAGAGTGCGATGGTGAAATGACCAGTAACTTTGACAAGGGCATGGTGGTATACGTAGCGTATATGGATTTCAGTAACGCCTTCGGTAAGGTTCCACATGGTAGGCTGCTCTGGAAGCTTAGATCATATGGATTTGAGAGGGAGCTTGCAAATCAGATCCAAAATTTGCTTGATGGTAGGAAACATAGAGTTATAGTGGAAGGATGCTTGTTGGACTGAAGGCTTGTGATAAGTGGAATGCCTCAGGGGTCGGTTCTGGGACGATTACTGTTTGTTTTATACATGTATATTGTATATATATTTACATATTACACACACCTATGATTTAGATGAGAATGTACAGGCATGAATTATAAGTTTCAAGTTGGCACTAAAATAGGCGGTATCGTGGACAGTGAGGAAGATTATCAGAAATTTCAGAAATTACAGCAGTGCCTTAATCAGGTGAGGAAGTTTGCCGAGAAATAGCAAGTGGAGTTTAATACAGATAGGTGTCAGTTCTTGCATTTTAGAAAGTCAAATCAAGGTAGGAGTTTCATGGTGAATGGCAGGGTCTTAAGGAGTGTATAGAGACAAAGTGACCTTGGAATTCTGGTTCAAGGTTCTCTGAAAGTGGAGTCGCAGGGAGATAGGGCAGTGAAAAATGGCATTTGGCACGCTGGCCTTCATCAGTCAGAGTAATGAGTATCGAAATTAGGGAGTTATGTTGCAGTTATATAGGATGCTGGTGAGGCAATACTGGTAGTGTAATGTTCCGTGTTGTTCACTTTGCGATAGGAAGGATGTTATTAAACTGGAAATAGTGCAGAACAAATATAGAAGGATATTGCCCGGATGCAATGGTCTGAGATACAGTGAGGGGTTGGGCAACATAGGAGTTTTTACTTTAGAGTGTATGAGACTAAGGGGGATCTAATAGCAGTGTATAAGATCATGGGAAGCATGGATAGAGTGAATGCACACAGTCTTTTTTTCCACAGGATTGAGCAACCCACCGACGAGAGGGCATCAATTTAAGATCCGAGGGGAAAGAGTTATAGGGGAACTGAGGGGCAACTTCTTTTACACACAGAGTGGTATACACGGAATGAGATGCCAGCAGAAGTGGTTAAATTCACAAAATTTAAAATGCATTTGGACAAATACACGGATAGGAAAGAAAAAGGACATGGGGCAAGGGCAGGGAAATGGGGTGCATGGACATTTTGTTTGGAATNNNTTATGTTTGGAATGGAACAGTTTGGGCTGAAGGGCCTTTCTCCGTGCTGTCGGACTCTTTGACTATCACAATCATTGCTTCTCCCATTGAATGTTATATTATACTTCCCCAATTCAGTGGAGCGTGCTTGACCCTTTAGTCTTTGGGCTTCTATGATGTTTGACCAGAATGTTCAGACATTCGATATTGTATTCAGACGCCGTGAAAAAATGCAACATATTGATGTGACTATTCCTCAAAAGCTGCTTCAGAGCAAGGTTATTAGTTAGTCCTCCTGACAAAGCAACACCAAATCTGAAATAACCTGCTCTCCAGTTTAGTTCGCAACGTACTGTTCAACTTACCCAATGCACACTTTCGGAAGTTTTTCTTCACAGTATTCGTAGTCACTGCAGTTTCAGTGCAATTTGAGACCATCTATTATTACTGCAGCACCACGATTATTTGTTACTCATTCACAGGATGAGGGCGTCGCTGGATTACCAGCATTTATTGCCCATGCTGGAGGGCAGTTAAGAGTCAGCAGCGTTGTCTTGCGTCTGGAGTCACATGCGGGCCACACCAGGTAAGGACATCAGTATCCTTCACTCAAGGACATCAGTGAACCAGATGAGTTTTTCAAACAATCGACAATGGATTCCTGGTCATCATAAACGCTTGATTCCAGATGCATATTGAATTCAAATTCCACCATCTGCCATGGCAGGATTTGAATTCATGTCCCCAGAATATTACCTGGGTCTCTGGGTTAAGAGCCCAGCGATAATATCACTGTGTCATTGATCCCCCTTGCATATACTTGCATACCTAATTTCCATAGCATATTATAAAGTATTTACGTGACAGATTTAGTTTTGATATATAACACACTAATGTTTGCTTCATCTTGCTATTTGTAAGATCCACCCAAACTGATTCTGTGGGAAGTGAGGGAAAGGGTCTGTGGCGTTATTAGCGATAGACTTGGACAAGACTTTCCGAGAGACTCACCTTAACGCTGAGGTGATCTGAAGAATTTGTCAGCAATACAGGACAAGCATCAATATTCTTTCCACCCACTTTGCCAGGATAAGTGTCACCATATTCTTCTGCTCCCTCGCACTCGCTGTATATCTGTTTTAACAAGGCTCACACTCTATTTTCAAATAAGGCTCAAGCACGACCACACTCACTGTTGACTTCAGCACCTTTCTTCCCCCACTTTTTCTGTCCCTGACGCAATAGCGCCGCACACTAATACCACTGCATGGATACAACACTGTGGTCAGACTCCCTCCGGACATCTCACCCTTCCCCTCTTCCCCTATACCAGCATTAACAGCAGGGAAACCCACTCCCACCCCCACTTCGTCCCTTCTATTCTCCCATTCCAGGAGAAACATCCTGGAATATGACATAAAGGGCCAAGCCGGGTTTTAGAGTGCCAGATATCCGTTCCCTCGCCCTCTACCTCGAGATGTGGGGAGGATCCTGGAAAGAGCCGGAGAGGACCAGGACACCTTGTGTGGAGATTCTGAAACATCGACGTCCCACCAACCAAGGAAGCAGCAATGTTCAGTAAAGAGCAATTCTCAATTTAAACTCGCTGGCATTTCCAATCTCATCTCTCTCACTTTTCAGGCTTAGTTAAAAACATTAATGAAAGACTAAAAATAAAAATAAAAATAATGTTTATTCTCTTCAGTAAAAATGTTAAAAAGAAAAAAAATAAACGATATAAGTTCATTACGAAATATCTAAAACATGACGTTCATTCAAAATTATGGGCAATCCTCGTAAATACTCGACATCATTTCTCTCACTAAATCTTCTTACGAGTGTTTGTATTCTAGCATCTGCTTCTTTAATTTCAACGGAATACCGTGCCCTGCTATCAAATGCTCATAGTAAATGTCCCCTCCTGTCTGAACTTTGCGTAAACTGTCAATATATTTCCAAATAACTGGATGTTCCACATCAAGTTCGCATTGTCATCTCCTGTGGGCAGCTTCTGTTTATTTTGTCCTCATTGTTTAAAGTTCTTTCATATAAATTCCTCATTCCAAATGGTAAAAGCAGTGAACGCCGACCATTTCCTCTGCGTAATCTTCTACCTGCATTGTTATCCTCGAACCAGTCCAGCAGCGGTTGCAATTAATCTGGAAGCACATCAGACAAATGTTGAATAGCTGCATGAAGTTTTTCAATCGGAATAAATGCAAGGCCAATTATCATTTTACTCTGAAATAAACCTCTGAGTCAATGTTGTGCTTACTCACGTGTCTTTTTAATTTCTTTCCTAAAGGGAATAAACATTATTTTTATTTTTATTGCTTTGATTAATGCTTTTATCGAAGCCTGAAAAGGAATAAATATGAGCTGCGCTGAAATAGTACTGCCCTAAATGGGTCTGCGGCAAAATGGGCTGCACCAAACAGGCCGCACCAAACAGAATGAAGTACTCAGTAAATTGCACAGCACAGGGGGACACCATATAACCATCCAAGGCTGTTATGCAGAAACAGGGATGTCCTGGGTAGCTGACAGGAAATGCAGACGAGAGATCATTTCTCATTTTGTGTTTGGAAAGCTGCAACGAGTGGAATTCTTCAGGGATCTGTATGAGGTCATCAACAAGTTGCAATCTATTCTAATGAACCGGATGAAGGAGACGGAGCTCAGTTTGATCATGCACTAGGATAGTCATTCAATAAGATGTCAAATGGAGACAGAGCGTCAGCAATGGGATACAGACAGCGGACGGCAGAGCGTCTGCAATGGAATAATACAGGTGGGAGCGCAGAGCATCAGCAATGGGATACAGACAGTGGAGGGAATACTGTCTGCAGTGGGATACAGACAGAGGGAGAGCAGAGCGTCTGCAATAGGATAGGGACAGGAGTAGGGCAGAGCGTCTGCAATGGGATACAGACAGGGGAGGGCAGAGCGCCTGCAATGGGATACAGACAGGGGGAGGACATAGCGTCTGCAATAGGATAGGGACAGGAGTAGGGCAGAGCGTCTGCAATGGGATACAGACAGGGGAGGGCAGAGCGCCTGCAATGAGATACAGACAGGGAGAGGGCATAGGGTCTGCAATGGGACAGGGACAGGAGGAGGGCAGAGCGTCTTCAATGGGATACATACAGGGGGAGGGCAGAGCGTCTGCAATGGGATACAGACAGCGGAGGGAAGAGCAACAGCAGTGCGTCTACAATGGGATACAAACAGGGGGAGGGCAGAGCGTCTGCAATGGGAGACGGACAGGGGAGGGGAGAGCATCTACAATGTGATACAGACAGGAGGAGGTCAGAGCGTCTGCAATGGAATACAGAGGGGGAGGGCAGAGCATCTGCAACGGAATACAGACGGGGAGGGCAGAGCATCTGCGGTGGGATACAGACAGGGAGAAGACGGCGCCTCTGCAATGTGATACAGACAGGGGAGGGCAGAGCATCTGCAATAGGAGACAGACGGGGTGGGGGGCAGAAGGCCTGCAATGGGATGCAGACAGGGAGAGGACAGATCATCTGCAATGGGATACAGACGAAGGAGAGCAGAACGTCTGCAATGGGATATGGACGGGGAGGGCAGAGCATCTGAAATGGGATATAGACAGTGGAGGGAAGACTGTCTGCAGTTGGATGCAGACGGGGAGGGCAAAGCGTCTGCAAAGGGATACAGACAGCGGAGGGCAGAGCCTCTGAAAGGGAGACAAACTGGGAAAGAGATGCACACCTGGAATGGGATACAGACAGGGGGAGGGAAGAGTGTCTGCAATGGGATACTGATAGGTGAGGGCAGAGCGTCTGCAGTGGGATACAGACAGGGGA
Organism: Chiloscyllium plagiosum; assembly: GCF_004010195.1. Classification (NCBI taxonomy): domain Eukaryota; kingdom Metazoa; phylum Chordata; class Chondrichthyes; order Orectolobiformes; family Hemiscylliidae; genus Chiloscyllium; species Chiloscyllium plagiosum. Next base: position 3,233 of record NW_025206803.1, on the reverse strand, counting down.
G
>NW_025206803.1:0-2798 GCF_004010195.1 Chiloscyllium plagiosum | reverse complement strand
GAGGTGGGGAGTGCTTCTGCAATGGGATACAGACAGTGGGAGTGCAGAACGTCTGCAAGGGGACACAGACTGGGGAGGGCACAGCATCAAGCAATGGCATACAGACAAAGGATGGCTGTGAGCAAAGCTTCAGCAGAAAAAAAAGCAGTGCAATATATATGTCATGGAAATTTTCTGTTTTGGGGAAAAGACGAAAGAGCAGAAATTTATTTAAATGCAAGGAGAATGCAGAACTCAGTGTTACAGAGGGATTTGTGTGTCTTAGTACATGAATCACATCAAATTAACCTGAAGATGTAGCAAGTGATTTGGAAGGTAAATGTGGTTCTGTTTCGTGCAAGTGGTGTTGGGTATGAACTTAGCGATGTTTTCTCCATCAGTACAGGGCATTGCTGAGATTACATCTGTTGTCTTATGTGTAGTTATAACTGTTTAAACTGAAAATTAAAAAAAACTCAAAATTGGTTTCGAAACGTTTCAAAGATGTTTCTCTTTACTCATTCTTGGGCTGAAGGCATTACGTTATGAAGAATTAACAGTTCGGCCTGAAAATGAGGGTTGTTTTATTGACCCTATAAGATCTTGAGAAGAGTGTAGTTGGTGAATACCGGATGGATATTTCTACTTGTGTGGGAGAATAAAACTGGGGAAATACTTTAAGAATAAGTCGGGTTCAAAGGAAAGGTCATTGGACAGAAACATTGAACTGTGAATTCTCTTCCTACATGCTGACAGACAGGCGGAGCTTTTCCAGCAATTACTGTATATGTTTAAGAATATTCATTTTAACACAGATATTGTGAAGACATGAAACGCTTATTTTTACATTATGCAAGCACATATTAACACATCTTCAAAGCAATTATGACCATTTATTGTTAATGAATTGATTCTGCAATAACACACTGACCTGGAGTCGAGAATGTGATGGAGTCATATATTTTGGACAATGTTCAAGAAGAGCTCACAGAGTCCAGTGTGGGACTGATAACGTTATTGATTTAACTTACAGATGAAAAGTGTAGCCTATCTGTGGAGAAACATTCTATTGCCGTCTTTCTGTTTCCCTGTCGCTCATCACAGCAACGTGTGGAGTGAAATAAAGCACAGTCGTCTTTCCCACGAATGGAGGATTCCTGATGAGGATTCATTGGAATCTCCCCATTGCCTGAAGCAAAACAATTCAGCCAAATTCAACTGTTTCATGAAGAAATCCCATTGTCAGAAGGCTGTGCAAGCAGAAAAACTAGAGATGTAATTATCCGACTCGATAGTGAGGGGAACAGACAGGAGATTATGTGGCTGCAAATGGGAATCCGGAATGGTGTGTAGCGTCCCACATGCCTGGATCCAGGATGTCTCAGAGCGGCTGCAGAACGTTCTCACCGGGGGTGGGGGAGGTGGGTGGCAAGCAGCCAGAAGTCATTGTGCACGTTGGTACAAAGGACCGAGTGACACAGGTAGAAATAGTGATGACATCCTGCAGAGTGATTGTAGAGAGCTAGGGAAAAGGAGAAAAGACAGGACCATGGCAGTGGTAATATCCAGTTTATTTCCAGCGCTCCGTGCTAGTGAGGGTAAGAACTGGAGGATATGGCAGATGAAGGGGTGGCAAAAGAATTGGTGCAGGGGGCAGAGATTTTTGGATTACTGGGATCTTTTGTGTGGCAAGGTGACGTGTTCAGGAAGGACGGGTTGTACCTGAACTGGAAGGAGACCAATATGCTGGCAGGCAGGTTTGCAACTGCTGCAAGAGAGGGTTTCAACTAGATTGGCTTGGGTTGGGGAGGGGTGGGATCCTCAACAGCAGGGAGGAAAGTGCGGAGGCTGGAAGGAGATACAATAATCAGAAACAGTAAAATGAAGAGACAGGTCTGGCTAGACAACGACAGGGAGCAAGGAATGCCTGTTGGATGAAATTGCAACTGTTTCAATGCAAGATGGATGACAGGTAAGGCCGATGAACTCAAGGCATGGATCGGTGAGTGGGACAGGGACATTATAGCCATTACTGAAACATGCCTAAGGGAGGGACAGGACTGGCAGCTTAATGTACTAGGGTACAGGTGCTTTATGCGGGACAGTGATTGTGGAAGGCGGGTATGGGGAGTTTCATTTTTGATTAAGGCGAGTAACACAGCAGTAATCAGAGATAAAATAACTGATGGACCATCTTGTGAGGATTTGTCTGGGGAGCTAATAAATAAGAAGGGAATGGTGATAGTATTTGGATTGTAGTATAGGCCCCAAATAGTAAACGAGGATTTAGGGGAACAAAAATATGTAGACAGATTGGGGAGACTTGCAGAGCCAATTGGATTGCATTAGTAGGAGATTTTAATTTTCCTAACATAGAGTGGGAATGACATAGAATTAAGGACTGAGATGGGGGGGTATCTATTAAGTGTGTTCAGAATAGTTTCCTCAAGCAGTAAGTAGAGGGTGCAACTCGGGAAGGGACGAAACTTGACTTATTCTAAGATCTAGTGCAGGGCAGGTGACTGAGGTGACAGCGGGGGAGCACTCTGGGACCAGTGACCATAGTTCTATTAATTTATAAATAATTATGGAGAAGGACAAAACTGCTCCACATGTTCAAGTTCAAACTTGGAGCAAGGCGAATTTTGGTGGAATGAGACAGGAGCTTGTAGGGGTTGGTTGGAGGGGTTTGTTTGCAAGCGAAACGACCTCCTGCAAGTGGGAGGCCTTTAAATGTGAAATGTCTACAGTTCAAGGTCTACATGTTACTGTGAGGGAAAAAGGCAAGGTTGGTAGGAAGAGGGAACCCTGGATGTCAG
>NW_025206802.1:9725-12043 GCF_004010195.1 Chiloscyllium plagiosum | reverse complement strand
ATTAATTGCTCAACCTCCTCACGGGAGCACGAGATGGCGACAATGCAGTCATCAATGTAACGGAGGAAGAGGTGGGGAGTGGTGCCGGTGTAATTACAGGAGATCAACTGTTCTCCGTAGCCACAAAGAGACAGGCATAGCTGGGGCCTATATGGGTGCCCATGGCTACCGCTTTGGTCTGGAGGAAGTGGGAGGATTCGAAGGAGAAATTGTAAAGGGTGAGGACCAGTTCGACCAAACAAATGAGAGTGTCGGTGGAAGGGTACTGTTGGGGACGTCAGGAAAGGAAGAAACGGAGGGCTTGGAGGTCCTGGTCATGGCTGATGTAGGTGTAGAGGGACTGGATATCCATGGTGAAGGTGAGGCATTGGGCGTCGGGGAAACGGGAGTCTTGGAGGACGTGGAGGGTGTGGGTGGTGTCTCGAACGTATGTGGGAAGTTCCTGGACTATGGGGAATAGGACAGTGTCGAGGTAGGTAGAAATGAGTTCAGTGGGGCAGGAGCATGCTGAGACAATGGGTCGGTCAGGGTGGTCAGGCTTGTGGATCTTGGGAAGGAGATAGAACCGGGCAGTGTGGGATTTTCCCGGACTATGAGGTTGGAAGCTGTGGGTGGGAGATCTCCTGAGGTAATGAGGTTCTGTATGGTCTGGGAGCTGGTTTGGTGATGGGTGGTGGGGTCATGGTCAAGGGGGTGGTAGGAAGTGGTGTCCTCGAATTGGTGTCTGGCTTCAGCGGTGTAGAGGTCATTGCGCCAGACTACAACTGCACCTGTTTATCTGCTGTCTTGTTGGTGAGGTCGGGATTGGAGCAGAGGGATTGGAGGGTTGCGCATTGTGAGGGTGAGAGGTTGGAGTGGGGGAGGGGTTTAGACTGGTTGAGGCGGGTAATGTCCCGGTGGCAGTTGGAGATGAGGTCGAGAGCGGGTAATAGGCCAGCATGGGGTGTCCAGGTGGATGCAGTGTGTTGGAGGTGGGCGAAGTGGTCCTCGGGGTGGTGGGGGGAATGGGAGTGGAGTCATGAGCAGGGATGGTGTTCCCCTCAGGGTTCTGGGGGGCGGGGATGGTGACAGTGGGATCTGGGTGCGGCGTGTTAGCAGATTGCAGGTGAGTGGAGTCTTCTTCAATTCCAAAGCCGTATCCAAAGCTATGCCCTAGCTTGGTTGACATTCCCATGTTGGTGCATCGGTGGGAAGAGCCTCCTGATGCTCTGCCAGACTTTCAGTCTTCCCGCTATCTTTATTGGCTTTGATTTGATTCCAAATTCATGAAATCAGCTTGAAGTCGAGCACCACGATATTCCCAGAATGAGTGACTGCAACTGTCAGTGTGCCTGTCAGATGCTGAACGTATCTGTGTCACATCCATGGAATTTTCTCCCTGCTATGAAATGCCAGTTACCTGTCTCCCATGTTTTGGATCTGCAAGCATGGCGGTTGTGGTGCAATGAAATGACGTGCAGCCTTGGCCATCTCTACCGTCCCGAACCGTATCAGAGGCTCGATTTCTGCTTGGTTCTCTTTGTTCTGCTCAAAGAAAGGCTTGTGATGAGAGAGAGAGAGAGAGAGAGAGAGACAGACCCTTTTAATAACTCACCATTTTGCGATTACCAGGCCTGCAAACAGGCCACAAAATCAACTTGAGGATGAGGAAGAGTTCGATGTCAGTTGAGGGTGACCAGGGAAAGAGAGAATGTGAGTGGAAGCTTGTGTGTAACAGCAACACATAGAACAAATAACATTACAGCACAATACAGGCCGTTCGGCCCTCAACGTTGCACCGATAAATGAAACCAATCTGAACCCATCTCACCTACACTATTCCATTCTCGTCCATGTGCCTATCCAATGACCATTTAAATTCCCTTCAAATTGGTTTCTGAGTAAAGAAACTACCTCTGCCATCTATGCTATAGCTATTACCCATCAATTAAGGCTATTTCACCTCATGCTAGCCATCACCATCTGAGGAAAATCGCTCTCATTGCCCATCCTATCTCACCCTCTGATTATTTTATCAGTCTCAATTAAGTCACGTCTCAACCTTCTTCTCTCCAACAATTTCAAATCCCTCAGACTTTCCTCCTAAGACCTTCTCTCCAGACCAGGCAACGTTCTTGTAAATTTTGTCTGAAGTCTTTCCAAAGCTTCCACACACCTCGCATAATGTGGTGACCAGAACTGTACACAATACTCCAAGTGTGGCCACACCAGAGTTTTGTATAGCTGCAGCATGACCTCATGGTTCGAACATCTGCTCCTCTATTACGAAAAGCTAACGCACCATATGCCTTTTTAACAACCCTATCAACCTGGGTGGC
>NW_025206802.1:4967-8923 GCF_004010195.1 Chiloscyllium plagiosum | reverse complement strand
AAGATCGAAGCCAAAGGCTCGATAATCTCCTCCCTGGGTCCCAGAGAATCCTCAGATCAATCCCATCGGGCAAGGGGACTTATCTATTTTCACTCAGTCCAGAATTGCACACACCTCCTCCTTGTGAACCACAGTGCCACCTCGTCTCGTAGGCTGTATCTCAACATTCTCCTCGATCACATTGTCTTTTTATAGTGTGAATACTGATGAAAAATATTCATTTAGCGCTTCCCCTACCTCCTCTGACTCCACATAGAACTTTCAACTACTGTCCTGGATTGGCTCTAATCTTTCTCTCTCCATTTTAAGTGTTTGTGAAACATTCTAAACATTAAAAGAAAATGTGAACGCGAATTTATGCCTCTTACAGTGAAAAACGCGGGAAATCATAACAGCAAATGACAAAATGGCCGACACTTCAAGTCCATACTTACCTTTGTCTTCAGAACGGAAGACAAACATGACATACACTACTACAAGTAAAAAAGAACACAGAGTGCAGTGAGAGGGAGAAACTAAAACAAATCTGTATTATTAGAAAAATGTTGTTGGAGAAATATATGGAATTAATGTCTGATATTAATTAATATAATGTCTGATATGGAATTAAAATAATAAAGTCCCACTGATCAATTCATTTTTTAAATAACGACCAGTATTCCAGTTACCTGCTCGATTATCCATACCCCACTGTGAGAGGTAATTTCGGTTTAAACTTTAAGATGTGCCTGGACCACAGACTGATCTATAATAAAAGACAAAACTTTTGTTTCTTTTCTAACAACCATTTTATCTACTCAAAAGTAGAGTAGTTTAAATTGTGCAGAATGCTGACAATTTGTGAGCGATAGTAAAAACAAGCAGGCTCTTGATTAATGAAGCCATTTACACAGCAGGGAAGGATGAGTCCTTGACTGATAAGACTCCAGGATGGGGGAACGACTTGAGATATCTGTTTCAGATTAAAGCCTTTGACTGATAAGACTACAGGGTGAGAAAAACAACAAACTTTGGAGACTCTGGAGCCTTTTGTTGCAGACTTTGTGATAAAAATAATGATGTTTTTAAGAATGTGAACCTTATGGCTTATTGGAGCCAACGAGAGGAGGGACTTGTGCTATATATAATGGAGACTTTGTAAGCCTCAGCGCGCCTTTTCTTTAAGGGTGCCCGACTCTGCAGACTTGACTTGTTAATAAAACTTTGTTTTCCTGAATTTGTCTAGAGCGATTATTGAGAAGCGATTTTCGTTTCTAACACCCACTGAAATGGAATGTTAGCTTTATCCGGTTATTTTGCAAGTTCTCCTGGGTGCTTCTGTTTTCGAGCTACCAATTTCCTTTTTTCATTTAAATTACATCCGGTTCCTCAATTCTTCCCCTCAAACTGCATAACCATGCATGATCATCAACTACCCCGTTCTAACTCAGTTCTCTGTTCGTCCAATGGAATGGTTGTATCGCATTGTACTCCTGTGTGTGAAGAGAGAGCTATTAATTGAAATACAGAGTCCGTGTCAGACACAGCAGGTGACTCATTACATTTGGTTCTAGTTCTGTGAGGGAGACGTAGCACGTTGCTGACATTAGTCTACATGGCATTAAATAACACTAGTTTATCAATCTTCAAATAAATTTAGGGAAATCTCCAGCCCGTTGTCTCACTGCTGAATCCACACTAACGTAAAAATGTTTAGTTGCACAATGTGATGAAAGGAAGTCCTCCAAACTGCTGATGTACCAACGTGTCAAACTGATCATGTTGATCATGGTTCAATTGGCCTTTTGGTCTTCCCTGTCCTAATTCCGCTTTTTATGGAGTGATCTACTCCCCTATGTGGACCTTCCTGTGGCTTCTACTATTCTAAGTCCTCGTCATCTTACTTAAGCTTCTTCTTTATCCCTCCATCTTTAATCATATACCGTTCTCATTATACAGGTTATTCTGTCATTCCGGTCCGAAACTTCATGTTTACAAAGGATGTTATTGCTGCTTTCTCACAATTTACGTTTTTTAGAAATACCAGAACTGATCTGATGTAGATTTTCTATATATTTTTCTTTTCTTAGATTGTTCTTTTTTTCTGGATCTGATACTTGGTAATGAACCAGGCCAGGTATTTGATTTAGTGGTAAGTGAGTACTTTGGAGAGAATGACCATAATTCGCTTATGTACAGTTTAGTGTTGGAAATGGTTAGGTACATACCACAGGGCAAGAGTTATACCTGGGGAAAAAGCAAGACTTAGTAGGCAAAGAAAAGGGTAGGAAAATGCAAAGGATGGAGACAATCAAAATGTGGAGCTGGTTTAAGGGACAAATATTGCATGCCTTTGACAGGCACGTCCCTGACAGGCAGGGAGGAAGTGATAAGGTAAGGGAACCATGGTTTACTGAATAACTTGTATCACTTGTTAAATGGAAGAGGGAGGCTTATGTGACATTGAGATAAGATGTTTCAGATGAGGCGATGGAGAGTTGTTGATGAGCTGGGAAGGATTTAAAGAGAGAGTTAAGAAGAGCAAAAAGTGGACATGAGCAATCTTTAGCAAGCAGAATAAAGGTTGACCCTAAAGCATTCTATACATATGTGAGGAATAAAAGGATGAGTAGGGGAGGAATAGAGCTAGTCAAAGACAGAAGTGGGAAGTTGTGTGTGGAACCTGTGGAGATCGGAGTAGTTCCTAATGAATATTTCTCATCTATTTTCACCCAGGAAAAGGAGAATAGTGTAGAGGAGAAGACTGAGATACGTGCTATTAGACTTGAAAGGATTGAGGTCAGTAAGGGGGAGGTGTTATCAATTCTAGAAGGAGTGAAAGTAAATAATTCCCCTGGACCAGTTGGGATTTATCTGAGTTTTCTCTGAGACTCTCGGGAGGAGTTGGCAGAGCTTTGGCTTTGATATTTGAGTCGTCATTGTCTACGGGTTTAGGACCAGAGTATTGGAGGATTGCAAATGTGCCCTTGTTCAAGAAGGGCAGCAGAGATGAAACAGGTAATTATAGACTAGTGAGCCTTATGTCTGTTGTAGGAAAACTTTTGGAAAGGATTATAACAGATAGGATTTATAATCATCTAGCCAGCAACAATTTGTTTGGAAGTAGTCAACATGGATTCGGTCAGGTTCAGGTTGTGTCTCACAAACATCATTGTGATTTTTGAGAAGGTAACCAAGCATGTCAATGACCCTAGGGCAGATGATGCGATGCACATGGACTTCAGTAAAGCCTTTGGTAAGGTTCCACATGGTAGGCTTTTGGAGAAAATGTGGAGGCATGGGATTTAGGATAATATCGCAGATTGGATTAGAAACTGGCTTTCTGTAAGAAGGCAGCGAGTGATGGTTGATGGAAGTATTCATCCTGGAGTCGGGTTACTCGTGGTGTGCCACAAGGATCTGTTTTGGGACCACTGCTGTTGGTCATTTTTATAAATTACTTGGACGCAGGCATAGATGGAAGCGTTAGTAAGTTTGCAGATGACATTAAAGTCGGTGGAGTGGTGGATTGTGAGGAAGAATGTTGCAGGTTGCAGGGGGACTTGGATAAACTGCAGAATTGGGCTGAGAGGTGGCAAATGGAGTTCAATGCAGGTCGTTTTTCAGGTAATTCACTTTGGGAAGAATAGCAGGAGGGCAAAATAGTGGGTCAGTGGAAAGATTCCTGGCTGTGTGGATGTGTAGAGGGGTATTTGTGCCCATGTACATGAATCCCTGAAGTTTCCACCCAGGTTGATAGTGTTGTTAAGAAGGCATACAGTGTGTTGGATTTTATTGGTAGAGGGATTGAGTTCTGGAAATGTGATGGTTTGCTGCAACTATACAAAACACTAGTGTGGCATCAGTTGGAATTTTGTGTACTCTTCTGGTCTTATGAGGAAAGGCTGAGGGATATGGGTCTGTTCTCATTGGAGAGAATAAGGCTAAGAGGGGATTTAATAGAGGCATACAAGATG
>NW_025206802.1:0-2647 GCF_004010195.1 Chiloscyllium plagiosum | reverse complement strand
AGTCACTATGCTGACTCTCGTGAGCATAGAGAGAACCCAAGGCGGAATTTGATGAAGTCCCTTTCAGTCATGTAGTGGTTTGCACTTTAAAGAATTAATTGACGTTTCAAGTAATGGTAATACGGAAAACAACAGGACAAAAGTTGATGGTCATGATTAATTAAAAGAAACATGCACAGAGAAAGCTTAGCAGAAATAGGCCATTCTACCATTCTATCCTGCTTAGCCTCTCAACAGATCATGGCTAATCATTCAACGTTGCAACCCTGCTCCCACTAGCCCATTTTCAAAACATTCTGATGGAAAGAGAGCGACATGGACAGGACCCTTTTATAATTGTGGCCAAACGAACAATCATTCTTTTCATTTCAAAAAACTAACGTCCACGGAAAGATAGGTTTTGCAAGTTCAGCCAATATTTATTGCTCATTCCTAAATGCCGTGGTGCAGTGTGTTGATGTATGATGAAAGTGCGTGTGCAGTTGACATAGTTTACAGGACTATTCCATATCGATAATCAAAAAATAACATTGCTTTATTATGACAAATACTATGAAAACTGAATTTATATACTTTGATCTTAACTTGCAATGTCAATTGCAAGCCGATAGAGAAATTGAGAAATATACACATTGAGACACACAGATGTATGAATTGTCACGTTCATAGTTTTCTTGAACTCAAATGTTCCGAAATATAATGTAGCTAAGAGAAAGCAATATCATATTGAACACAAAAAGCTTCGATAAGTAGCAATAAGCTAATTATCACTGAATCCGAATGGAAGGGCTTGTAGAGACAGGTAAATGAATATAATGCAACTAATGGATTGAAGTCTTTTTTGTTTCAATACAAGCAGTCCTACAGGTGAAACAGATGGGAATAGAGTCTGGATTAGCACATAGGACTAGGATTAGAATGTTGTGTTCATTACAGAGACCGGGTTGCAAGAGAGACTGCTCAACTTTGTTTTAGATGAAATAAAGAGGAAGTTAAAAGATATATGGGAGTAGAATTACTAATCATGGGGATGTCACATCTGCATTCAAAGTGGACATTCTGGAGGGCTCATCTAATGAGGCAATAAGGCTGAAAAATAAAATAGGTGCATCACTCTGATATGATTTGGAGCTGCCGGTGTTGGATTGGAGTGTACAAAGTTAAAAATCACACAACACCAGGTTACAGTCCAACAGGTTTAATTGGAAGCACACTACCTTTCGGAGCGCTGCTCCTTGATCAAATGGCTGCGTGAAAGGACTACAATTTACGCCCCCCAACTGCCACTGTGACATTGAAGAGTAAATAAGCGGGCAGATTGTACAAAGATGCAATAATATCAGGATTGTCACAGTTGGTGACTTTAACTTCCCCAAAATTGACAAGGACTCGCTGAGAGCAAGAGGCATAGACAGGCAGAATTTGATAAGTGCATCCAAGAAGTTTTCTTGAAACAGATGTGGACAGTCCAATTACAGGAGGATCACACAAGATTTTGTATTTGCTAATCGCTGGGCCAGGTGTCTGACCTTTCATAAACAGTGTACACAACTCTTTTTAAGAAGGTTGAACACATCTTCAGATGAATATAACTAATGTTGGCATATGTGTCATGATTGGTTGATTAAACAATCAATTATTAACCAGCTGCTGATGGTTCCCACTTTTGAATATTGTCTGTTTCGTGTTATTCTCCTGTAGACTGTGTCTGTTCAGTACTGTTTGAGATTCTGTTTCCTTTACCAAGGACAGTATTTGGCACATCTGTGTGGGGGGATATTTCCAAACTGTGCACTTGTCAGTTTCTGGAGCAAGGTGATTTATAACCTGTGGTGTGGATTGGAGGTGGTCTGCTTTTTTAGCGAATGGGAGGTTTTCATCTCTCCTGTGGAATGCTAATAGACAGTTCAATATGTCATGTCGTCCTTCATCCGTGGCCTGCGAGAGATCATATTGGCACTCCCAATGTGTCGGAGTTTATTTTTCCTGTGGATTGGGAAGGGGTAGATTTGCATGTGGAGCTAGTGAATCCTGCAAATTTTGGATGGTCTTTTCTTTTTGTGGGGAGCTTGGTTTTATTCTGCAGACCGTGGCCATGTCTGTCTGAGAAATTGCATTACCTTGTGGATTCTGAACGGTCAGATAAGTGTGCGGATATGATTTTTATTCTGTGGTTTTGCGCATTCTTTTGTCCCATGGGATCTGAGTTTTACCTTTGAATTGCGAATGGTCAGTTTTGTGTGTGGGGCTCGTGGCCAGAGATAATGTATCCTTTCATGTGTTAACTGCAAATAGGTATTTCTCTGTGAAATTCTGGTTTGGAACAGTGACGTACAAATGGTCAGTGAGACTTGGGCTTGAAATGGTCAGTTGAGAAGTTGATTTTCATCAAATGGATTGGATGTAGCCAGCTCTGTGTGGACAACAGCTTTTGATTCTGTGGAGTTTTGAATCTTCAAATCCTGCACTGTGCAGATAATGTTTCATCTGCTGATACACACCCTTCTACTGATGCAAACACTGCACTGATGTGTGCAGGTCATATTTGATGTGTGCAGGTCATATTTCATCAGCTAATACACACCCTTCACTAACGTGCGCATGTCATGTTTCATCTACTGATGCAAACACTGCACTGACGTGTGCA
>NW_025206801.1:5010-12037 GCF_004010195.1 Chiloscyllium plagiosum | reverse complement strand
ACTGTTGTAGGCTCAGTGCTGAGGGAGGGCCACACTGCCAGAGGGTCAGTGCTGAGGGAGTGGGCCCTGTTGGAGGGTCTTTGCTGAGGGAGTGCCACACTGTTGGAGGGTCAGTGTTGAGGGAGCGCCACACTCTTGGAGGGTCAGTACTGAGGGAGTGCCGCACTGTCGGAGGGTCAGTACTGAGGGAGTGCCGCACTGTCGGATGGTCAGGGCTGAGGACATGCCGCACTTTGGAGGGTCAGTGCTGAGGGAGTGCTGCACAATGGAGGGTCACTGCTGAGGGAGTGGGCACTGTCGGAGGGTCAGTGCTGAGGGAATGGACACTGTCAGAGGGCCAGTGCTGAAGGAGCGCTGCAGTGTCAGAGGGTCAGTGCAGAGGGGGTGGGCACTGTCAGTGGGGCAGCGCTGAGGGTGTGGGCACTGTTGGAGGGTCAGTGCTGAGGGAGAGTCACACTGTCAGAGGGTCAGTGCTGAGGAAGTGGGCACTGTTGGAAGGTCAGTGCTGAGGGAGTGTCGCATTGTTGGAGGGTCAGTGCTGAGGGAGTGCCGCATTGTCAGAGGGTCAGTGCTGAGGGAGTGCCGCACTGTCGGAGGGTCAGTGCTGAGGGAATGGACACAGTCAGAGGGCCAGTGCTGAAGGAGCGCTGCAGTGTCAGAGGGTCAGTGTAGAGGGGGTGGGCACTGTCGGAGGGTGAGTGCTGAGGGAGTGGGCACTGTCAGAGGGCCAGTGCTGAGGGTGTGGGCACTGTTGGAGGGACAGTGCTGAGGTAGAGTCGCACTGTCAGAGGGTCAGTGCTGAGGAAGTGGGCACTGTTGAAGGGTCAGTGCTGAGGGAGTGTCGCACTGTCGGAGGGTCAGTGCTGAGGGAGTGGGCATTGTCGGAGGGTCAGTGCTGAGGGAGCGCCGCACTGTCGAAGGGTCAGTGCTCAGGGAGCGCCGCATTGTCGAAGGGTCAGTGCTGAGGGAGTGCCACTGTCAGAGGGTCAGTGCTGAGGGAGCGCCGCACTGTCGAAGGGTCAGTGCTCAGGGAGCGCCGCATTGTCGAAGGGTCAGTGCTGAGGGAGTGCCGCACTGTCGGAGAATCAGTGCTGAGGGAGTGGGCCCTGTCGGAGGGTCAGTGCTGAGGCAGTGGGGCCTGTCGGAGGGTCAGTGCTGAGGGAGTGGGGCCTGTCGGAGTGTCGGTGCTGAGGGAGTGGCGCCTGTCGGAGGGTCAGTGCTGAGGAAGGGGCACTGTCGGAGGGTCAGTGATGAGGGAGTGGACACTGTCAGAGGGTCAGTGCTGAGGGAGATGGCACTGCCAGAGGATCAGTGCTGAGGGAGCGCCGCACTGTCGGAGGGTCAGTGCTGAGGGAGTGGGCACTATCGGAGGGTCAGTGCTCAGGGCGTGCCGCAGTGTCGGAGGGTCAGTGCTGAGGGAGTGGGCACTGTTGGAGGGTCAGTGCTGAGGGAGCGCCGCACTGTCGGAGGGTCAGTGCTGAGGGAGTGGGCACTATCGGAGGGTCAGTGCTCAGGGCGTGCCGCAGTGTCGGAGGGTCAGTGCTGAGGGAGTGGACTCTGTTGGAGGGTCAGTGCTGAGGGAGCGCCGCACTGTCGGAGGGTCAGTGCTGAGGGAGTGGGCACTGTCAGAGGTTCAGTGCTGCGGGAGTGGCCCCTGTCGTCAGAGGTTCAGTGCTGCGGGAGTGGCCCCTGTCGGAGGGTCAGTGCTCAGGGAACGGGCACTGTCGGAGGGTCAGTGCTGAGGGAGTGCTACACTGTCGGAGGGTCAGTGCTGGGGGAGTGCCACACTGTCGGAGGGTCAGTGCTGAGGGAGTGGGCACTGTTGGATGGTCAGTGCTGAGGGGGTGGGCTCTGTCGGAGGGGCAGTGCTGAGGGAGTGGGCTCTGTCGGAGGGTCAGTGCTGAGGGAGTATCGCACTGTCGGAGGGTCAGTGCTGAGGGAGTGAGCACTGTCGTATGGTCAGTGCTGAGGGAGTGGGCCCTGTCGGAGGGTCAGTGCTGAGGGAGTGGGCACTGTCGGAGGGTCAGTGCTGAGGGAGTGCCGCACTGTCAAAGGGTCAGTGCTGAGGGAGTGGGCAGTGCTGAGGGAGAGACGCACTGTCAGAGGGTCAGTGCTGAGGGAGTGGGCACTGTTGGAGGGTCAGTGCTGAGGGAGTGCCGCACTGTCAGAGGGTCAGTGCTGAGGGAGTGCCGCACTGTTGGAGGGTCAGTGCTGAGAGACTGCCACACTGTTGGAGGGTCAGTGTTGAGGGAGCGCCACACTCTTGGAGGATCAGTACTGAGGGAGTGCCGCACTGTCGGAGGGTCAGTACTGAGGGAGAGCCGCACTGTCGGATGGTCAGGGCTGAGGACATGCCGCACTTTTGGTGGGTCAGTGCTGAGGGAGTGGGCACTGTCAGAGGGTCACTGCTGAGGGAGTGGGCACTGTCGGAGGGTCAGTGCTGAGGGAATGGACACTGTCAGAGGGCCAGTGCTGAGGGTGTGGGCACTGTTGGAGGGTCAGTGCTGAGGGAGAGTCGCACTGTCGGAGGGTCAGTGCTGAGGGAGTGGACACGGTCGGAGGGTCAGTGCTGAGGGAGATGGCACTGCCAGAGGATCAGTGCTGAGGGAGCGCCGCACCGTCGGAGGGTCAGTGCTGAGGGAGTGCCGCACTGTCGGAGGGTCAGTTCTGAGGTAGTGGGCACTGTCGGACGGTCAGTGCTGAGGGAGTGGCCCCTGTCGGAGGGTCAATGCTGAGGGAGTACGCACTGTCGTAGGGTGAGTGCTGAGGGAGCGCCGCACTGTCGGAGGGTCAGTGCTGAGGGTGTGGGCCGTGTCAGAGGGTCAGTGCTGAGGGAGTGCCGCACTGTCGGATGGTCAGCGCTGAGGGAGTGGGCCCTGTCGGAGGGTCAGTGCTGACAGAATGCCACACTGTCGGAGGGTCAGTGCTGAGGGAGTGCAGCACTGTCAGAGGGTCAGTGCTGAGGGAGTGGGCACTGTCGGATGGTCAGTGCTGAGGGAGTATCGTACTGTCAGAGGGTCAGTGCTGAGGGAGTGCCGCAGTGTCGGAGGGTCAGTGCTGAGGGAGTGGCCACTGTTGGAGGGTCAGTAATGAGGGAGCGCCGCACTGTCGTAGGGTCAGTGCTGAGGGAGCGGGCACTGTCGGAGGGTCAGTGCTTAGGGAGTGGGCACTGTCCGAGGGTCAGTGTTGAGGGAGTTCCACACTGTCGGAGGTTCGGTGCTGAGGGAGTGCCGCACTGTCGGAGGGTCAGTGCTGAGAAAGTGCCACACTGTCACAGGGTCAGTGCTGAGGGAGTGGGCCCTGTCGGAGGGTCAGTGCTGAGGGAGCGGGCACTGTCGGAGGGTCAGTGCTTAGGGAGTGGGCACTGTCCGAGGGTCAGTGCTGAGGGAGTTCCACACTGTCAGAGGTTCGGTTCTGAGGGAGTGCCGCACTGTTGGAGGGTCAGTGCTAAGGGAGTGGGCCCTGTTGGAGGGTCAGTGCTGAGGGAGTGCCACACGGTCGGAGGGTCAGTGCTGAGGGAGGGCCACACTGCCAGAGGGTCAGTGCTGAGGGAGTGGACCCTGTTGGAGGGTCTGTGCTGAGGGAGTGGGCACTGTCGGAGGGTCAGTGCTGAGGGAGTGCCGCACTGTCAGAGGGTCAGTGCTGAGGGAGTGGGCACTGTCGGAGAGGCAGTGCTGAGCGCGAGACGCGCTGTCAGAGGGTCAGTGCTGAGGGAGTGGGCACTGTCGGAGGGTCAGTGCTGAAGGAGTGCCGCACTGTCGGAGGGTCAGTACTGAGGGACTGCCACACTGTTGGAGGGTCAGTGTTGAGGGAGCGCCATACTGTTGGAGGGTCAGTACTGAGGGAGTGCCGCACTGTCGGAGGGTCAGTACAGAGGGAGTGCCGCACTGTCGGATGGTCAGGGCTGAGGACATGCCGCACTTTTGGAGGGTCAGTGCTGAGGGAGTGGGCACTGTCGGAGGGTCACTGCTGAGGGAGTGGGCACTGTCGGAGGGTCAGTGCTGAGGGAATGGACACTGTCAGAGGGCCAGTGCTGAAGGAGCGCTGCAGTGTCAGAGGGTCAGTGCAGGAAGGGTGGGCAGTGTCGGAGGGTCAGTGCTGAGGGAGTGGGCACTGTCAGAGGGGCAGTGCTGAAGGAGCGATACACTGTCAGACGGTCAGTGCTGTGGGGGTGGGCACTGTCGGAGGGGCAGTGCTGAGGGAGAGACGCACTGTCAGAGGGTCAGTTCTGAGGGAGTGCCGCACTGTCAGAGGGTCAGTGCTGAGGGAGAGACGCACTGTCAGAGGGTCAGTGCTGAGGGAGTGGGCACTGTCGGAGGGTCAGTGCTGAAGGAGTGCCGGACTGTCGGAGGGTCTGGGCTGAGGGAGGGAGTGCCGCACTGTCGGAGGGTCAGTGCTGAGGGAGTGCCGCACTGTCAGAGGGTCAGTGCTGAGGGAGCGGGCACTGTCGGAGGGTGAGTGCTCAGGGAGCGGGCACTGTCGGAGGGTCAGTGCTGAGGGAGTGCCACACTGTTGGAGGGTCAGTGCTGAGGGGGTGGGCTCTGTCGGAGGGGCAGCGCTGAGGATTTGGGCACTGTCAGAGGATTAGTGCTGAGGGAATGGGCACTGTCGGAGGGTCAGTGCTGAAGGAGGGATAAACTGTCAGACGGTCAGTGCTGAGCGGGTGGGCACTGTCGGAGGGGCAGTGCTGAGGGTGTGGGCACTGTCGGAGGGTCAGTGCTGAGGGAGAGATGCACTGACAGAGGGTCAGTGCTGAGGGAGTGGGCACTGTCGGAGGGTCAGTGCTGAAGGAGTGCCACACTGTCGGAGGGTCAGGGCTGAGGGAGGGAGTGCCGCACTGTCGGAGGGTCAGTGCTGAGGGAGTGACGCACTGTCGGAGGATGAGTGCTCAGGGAGCGGGCACTGTCGGAGGGTCAGTGCTGAGGGAGTGCCACACTGTCGGAGGGTCAGTGCTGAGGGAGTGGGCCCTGTCGGAGGGTCAGTGCTGAGGGAGCGGGCCCTGTCGGAGGGTCAGTGCTAAGGGAGTGCCGCACTGTCAGAGGGTCAGTGCTGAGGGAGTGCCGCACTGTCAGAGGGTCAGTGCTGAGGGAGTTTCGCAGTGTCGTATGGTAAGTGCTGAGGGGGTGGGCTCTGTCGGAGGGTCAGTGCTGAGGGAGCGCCGCACTGTCGGAGGGTCAGGCTGAGGGAGCGGGCTCTGTCGGAGGGTCAGTGCTGAGGGAATGGGCACTGTTGGAGGACCAGTGCTGAGGGAGCGCCGCACTGTCGGAGGGTCAGTGCTGAGGGAGTGGCCACTATTGGAAGGTCAGTGCTGAGGGAGTGCCGCACTGTCGGAGGGTCAGTGCTGAGGGAGTTGGCATTGTCGGAGGGTCAGTGCTGAGGGAGTGGGCATTGTCGGAGGGTCAGTGCTGAGGGAGCGGGCTCTGTCGGAGGGTCAGTGCTGAGGGAGTGCCGCACTGTCGGAGGGTCAGTGCTGAGGGAGTGGGCCCAGTCGGAGGGTCAGTGCTGAGAGAATGCCACACTTTCGGAGGGTCAGTGCTGAGGGAGTGGACCCTGTCGTAAGGTCAGTGCTGAGGGAGTGCCACACTGTTCGTGGGTCAGTGCTGAGGGAGTGCCGCACTGTTGGAGGGTGAGTGTTGAGGGAGTGCCAGACTGTTGGAGGGTCAGTGCTGAGATAGTGCCGCACTGTCGGAGGGTCAGTGCTGAGGGAGTGCCGCACTGTCGGAGGGTCAGTGCTGAGGGAGTGCCACACTGCCAGAGGGTCAGTGCTGAGGGAGTGGGCCCTGTCGGAGGGTCAGTGCTGAGGAAGTGCCGCACTGACAGAGGGTCAGTGCTGAGGGAGTGGGCACTGTCGGAGGGTCAGTGCTGAGGGAGTGGACACGGTCGGAGGGTCAGTGCTGAGGAAGTGCCGCACTGTCAGAGGGTCAGTGCTGAGGGAGCACCGCACTGTCGGAGGGTCAGTGCTGAGGGAGAGCCGCACTGTCAGAGGGTCAGTGCTGAGGGAGTGGGCATTGTCGGAGGGTCAGTGCTGAGGGAGCGAGCTCTGTCGGAGGGTCAGTGCTGAGGGAGTGCCGCCCTGTCGGAGGGTCAGTGCTGAGGGAGCGGGCCCTGTCGGAGGGTCAGTGCTGAGAGAATGCCACACCTTCGGAGGGTCAGTGCTGAGGGAGTGGACCCTGTCGGAAGGTCAGTGCTGAGGGAGTGCCACACTGTTCGTGGGTCAGTGCTGAGGGAGTGCCTCACTGTTGGAGAGTGAGTGTTGAGGGAGTGCCACACTGTTGGAGGGTCAGTGCTGAGATAGTGCCGCACTGTCGGAGGGTCAGTGCTGAGGGAGTGCCGCACTGTCGGATGGTCAGTGCTGAGGGAGTGCCACACTGCCAGAGGGTCAGTGCTGAGGGAGTGGCCCGTGTCAGAGGGTCAATGCTGAGGGTGTAGGCACTGTCGTAGGGTGAGTGCTGAGGGAGCGCCGCACTGTCGGAGGGTCAGTGCTGATGGTGTGTGCCCTGTCAGAGGGTCAGTGCTGAGGGAGCGGGCTCTGTCAGAGGGTCAGTGCTGAGGGAGTGGGCCCTGTCGGAGGGTCAGTGCTGAGGGAGCGGGCCCTGTCGGAGGGTCAGTGCTGAGGGAGCGCCGCACTGTCGGAGGGTCAGTGCTGAGAGAATGCCACACTGTCGGTGTGTCAGTGCTGAGGGAGTGGACCCTGTCGGAAGGTCAGTGCTGAGGGAGTGCCACACTGTTCGAGGGTCAGTGCTGAGGGAGTGCCGCACTGTTGGAGGGTGAGTGTTGAGGGAGTGCCACACTGTTGGAGGGTCAGTGCTGAGATTGTGCCGCACTGTCGGAGGGTCAGTGCTGAGGGAGTGCCGCACTGTCGGAGGGTCAGTGCTGAGGGAGTGCCGCACTGTCGGAGGGTCAGTGCTGAGGGAGTGGGCCCTGTCGGAGGGTCAGTGCTGAGGGAGTGGGCACTGTCGGAGGGTCAGTGCTGAGGAAGTGCCGCACTGTCAGAGGGTCAGTGCTGAGGGAGTGGGCACTGTCGGAG
>NW_025206801.1:1451-2833 GCF_004010195.1 Chiloscyllium plagiosum | reverse complement strand
GAGGGTCAGTGCTGAGGGAGTGGGCCCTGTCGGAGGGTCAGTGCTGAGGGCGTGGGCACTGTCGGAGGGTCAGTGCTGAGGGACTGGACGCTGTCGGAGGGTCAGTGCTAAGGGAGTGGGCACTGTCACAGGGTCAGTGCTGAGGGAGTACCGCACTGTCGGAGGGTCAGTGCTGAGGGAGTGGGCCCTGTCGGAGGGTCAGTGCTGAGGGAGTGCCTCACCGTGAGAGCGTCAGTGCTGAGGGTGCACCGCACATTCGGAGAGTCAGTGCTGAGGGAGCGCCGCACTGTCGGATGGTCAGTGCTGAGGCAGTGCCGCACTGTCGGATGGTCAGTGCAGAGGGAGTGGGCACTGTCGGAGGGTCAGTGCTGAGGGAGCGGGCACTGTCGGATGGTCAGTGCTGAGGCAGTGCCGCACTGTCGGATGGTCAGTGCTGAGGGAGTGGGCACTGTCGGAGGGTCAGTGCTGAGGGAGTGCCGCACTGTCAAAGGGTCAGTGCTGAGGGAGTGGGCACTGTCGGAGGGTCATTTCTGAGGGAGCGGGCCCTGTCGGAGGGTCAGTGCTGAGGGAGCGCCGCACTGTTGGAGGGTGAGTGTTGAGGGAGTGCCACACTGTTGGAGGGTCAGTGCTGAGATTGTGCCGCACTGTCGGAGGGTCAGTGCTGAGGGAGTGCCGCACTGTCGGAGGGTCAGTGCTGAGGGAGTGGGCCCTGTCGGAGGGTCAGTGCTGAGGGAGTGGGCACTGTCGGAGGGTCAGTGCTGAGGAAGTGCCGCACTGTCAGAGGGTCAGTGCTGAGGGAGTGAGCACTGTCGGAGGGTCAGTGCTGAGGGCGTAGGCACTGTCGGAGGGTCAGTGCTGAGGGAGTGGACGCTGTCGGAGGGTCAGTGCTAAGGGAGTGGGCACTGTCACAGGGTCAGTGCTGAGGGTGTACCGCACTGTCGGAGGGTCAGTGCTGAGGGAGTGGGCCCTGTCGGAGGGTCAGTGCTGAGGGAGTGCCTCACCGTGGGAGCTTCAGTGCTGAGGGTGCACCGCACATTCGGAGGGTCAGTCCTGAGGGAGCGCCGCACTGTCGGATGGTCAGTGCTGAGGGAGTGCCGCACTGTCGGATGGTCAGTGCTGAGGGTGTGGGCCCTGTCAGAGGGTCAGTGCTGAGGGAGCGGGCACTGTCGGAGGGTCATTTCTGAGGGAGTGGGCACTGTCGGAGGGTCAGTGCTGAGGGAGTGGCCCCTGTCGGAGGGTCAATGCTGAGGGTGTAGGCACTGTCGTAGGTTGAGTGCTGAGGTAGCGCCGCACTGTCGGAGGGTCAGTGCTGATGGTGTGTGCCCTGTCAGAGGGTCAGTGCTGAGGGAGCGGGCTCTGTCAGAGGGTCAGTGCTGAGGGAG
>NW_025206801.1:0-571 GCF_004010195.1 Chiloscyllium plagiosum | reverse complement strand
GGAGTGGGCCCTGTCGGAGGGTCAGCGCTGAGGGAGTGGGCACTGTCGGAGGGTCAGTGCTGAGGGATTTTGGGTAGGGGGGTGAAGAGGGGCACTGAGTGAAATTGCTGTGTTGGGAGCTGGATCTATTTGAAATTCCTCCCGCACCGTGACACAGGTGCTCTGCGCCGTTTGCTGTTACTGGGATCTTGCTGTGCGCTGCCGTTTGTTGCAGTCCGTGTGTGTGAGACAGCCCGGGCTGGTGCAGGTTAGTGGGATCTCCCTGTGATATGGCGGTCCTGGAGTCAGGATCCCGGGATAACTGGACAAGGAATTCCCTCAAAACCACCGCCGTATTCCCCTCCACACGCCCACAGCTCCCGGGAATATCCCGCCCGACCCCCAACCCCATCCCGGGAATACTCAGGCCATTCCCCACCGGGGCCAGCAGGGCATCCTCTCTGGATCAGCCCGCCAGCAGGGAATGGTCCTTCCCGATTCCAGCCCCGCTGCTGGGATCGTGGGAACCAAGTCCGGAGCAAAGCCTCCAGACTCCCGGATCCCTGCTCCCGGATCCCTGCTCCCGGATCCC
>NW_025206800.1:10194-12035 GCF_004010195.1 Chiloscyllium plagiosum | reverse complement strand
CTCTAGGAATTCCCTGACTGTTCTCTGTTTGGCTTGTCCAATAATAGTAGTGTTGTCCCAGACGAATTCATGTTGCTTGTCATCTGAGTGTGTGGCTACTTCGGATAGCTGGCCGTGTCGTTTCGTGGCTAGTTGGTGTAGCCAACCATTTGACTTCTAAATAACGCTTTTTTCACGGTGTCAACTTTCAGGGATAAATGTACACGGACACTGAAGTCTCTGTGTTCACCCATAATACCACGGAAGTTACTATTTGCCTTCCATACTTTATTCCTATTGGCCCTTCCAAAGTAAATCACCTCACGATTTTCCACATTAAACTCCATTTGTCAAATCGGAGCCCAGCTCTGCAGCTTATCTTTGTCCATCTGTCGTCTGCAACATCCTTCAACACTATCCACAATTTCATTGAACTTAGTGTCTACCGCTAATTTATTCACCCACTCATCTCCGAGCTCATCTGGTTTATTTATATTTTTTAAAATGACAAAATGCAATGGCCCCAAAACGTTGCGGTTTACCACTAGTAACTGAACTCCAGGATGAATATTTCCTTTAACCACCTACCTCTGTCTTCTTTTCAGCTTGCGAACGTCTGATCAAAACTGCTAAATCGCCCTCAATCCCACGTTACCGTATTTTGTGCAAAAGCCTACCATGGGTAATCTAATCCAGCGCCTTATCAAAATCCATATACACCACATTAACCTCTTATTCCTCATCGATCTGTTTGTTCAAATTCTCAAATAACTCAAAATGCATGGCTTATACTTTACGAAACCATGTTGACCACCCCTAATCTTCCTTTCTCAAAGATTGTAAGTCGTATCTCATAACTTTTTCCAACACTTTACCCACCACCGATGTAAACCTCACTGATCTATAATTACCAGATTCGGCTCTGCTCCCCTTCTTGAACAAGTGGACAACAATGGCTCTCCTCCAGTCGCCTGGCAGTAATCCTGTTGACAATGGCAAGATAAAAATCAAAGCCAAAGACTCTACACGTCCTCCCTCTTATTTGCCCTCAACTCTATAACAATATACTGTAGCGATAAAACACTTCTTATTATTACATCGACTTAATTTCAAAACCTGTACTTTTTTCTTTTGGCTGAAGATCTCACTGGGTCATGTTCGTTCTTTTATTGCGAATATGTTTCATAAAAATGTACATTTGATTGATTTTGCTTTTATTTTGATGTGTCTATCTCAATGACATCCAGTTGGCTGATTTCCAACATGCCTGCATTTTGTTTATATGCCCAGCATCGAAATGTCTCATTGCTTCGATGTTGGCAAAACAATTACTTGAATCTTGATTCGTTTTTAGTGTCCTGTGGCATAATTCAAGCTCATTGCGTAAATTCGTTTTGTTTTCAAAACAGCAACCAATTCTGGTATCTGTTTCACAGCCAATTGTAAATATTATCACATTTACAATACATTCTGAGACTGCTGTTGCATACTCTCAGCGCAGTACAGCATTCACTCTCTTCTTGGTAAAGTACACGCCCTCAACTTAATAAAATGTCTCATGTACTTATGGCCTTATGCTCTTCTTCCAGGGCACATCCGGTTGAATTTCCTCTGCACTGTCTCCGTTGAAATCACCCACTTCCTGTAATGTGCCATTCCAGAACTTCACACATCTTGGCCTAACCAATGTCATGATTAGCTTTTTCTAATCTATTCCACGATGAATAAAGGTTATGCCTGTGTTAACTTGTGCCTTCATAATTAAACTGTTAACTTGTTCAATCACTTTAGGAATCAGTGGAGAGTTAATGTTTGAGCATCATAGTGTGCTTCCATTCATTGAACGCTCCCTGCCTAATTCT
>NW_025206800.1:0-3355 GCF_004010195.1 Chiloscyllium plagiosum | reverse complement strand
GTCTCCCCGATGTACAGAAGACCACATCGGGAGCATCGGATACAGTAAACTAGGTTGGAAGAGAGACAGGTGAACCTCTGACTCACTTGAAAGGATTGTTTGGGGCCTGGGATGGAGGTGAAGGGGATGATGTCCCTGGATGGAGGTGATGCAAAACCTACCGACACACCACGCCCCTCACCTCCATCTAGGGCACGAAACACTCATTCCAGGTGAGACAGAGGTTCGCCTGCCTCTCTTCTAACCTAGTTTACTGCATCAGTTGCTTCTGATGTGATCTTCTCTACATTGGGGAGACCTACCTTCGTCTCTTTGTCAATTAGTGGCATGTTTTTCACCTCCTCCACTGTGAAGGCCAAGACAAAGCACCTATTCAATGCCTTGGCAATTTCCTCATATCCCATTAGTAAATCCCCCTTCTTATCCTCTAAAGAACCAATGTTTATACCTTAGCCAACATTTCATTTTATATATTTATAGAAACTTTTACTATCTGTCTTTATATTCTTAGCTCGTTTATTCTCATAATCTATCTTATTTCCCTTTTTTAGCATTTTAAGTGGCTTTCTATTCCATTGGAACCATTTCAGGTCCAGTTCCTCAGAAAGAACTTAAAACATGAACTCTGATTTCTCGCCACAGATGTTGCCAGACCTGCTGAGCTTTTCTAGCAATTTCTGTTTATTTTACTGAAAGAAAGTGAATGGAGTGCTGGTTTTAGTGGAGATTAAAATCAGGCAGAGCTGAGAACCAGCATTATACCTAATACAACCAGTTTCCCAATAGGTGGCTGAGGTTAGAGTTGTACCAGATAAGCCCTTGTTCTATATCGGTGCGCTTTCGCTCTTACATTTTCAGTTCCTCAAAGCAGATGTTCAGTTGTTTTTATCTTACTTGTCTAGCTTTCAGCTGCTATTTTGCAATACAGATTCAAAGCACTGAAGGCATCTGTTTTGTGGAATTTGTAAAGAGCATGTCACTTCATTTGAACAAAACAACCGCAGATACTGGAGGTCTGAAACTAAAGCAGCAATTGCTGGAGAAATCTAACAGGTCTGGCAGATCCTCAGAAATTCAGTTCTGAAGAATGGTCAAAACATTAACCCTGCTTTCTCTCCAGAGATGCTGCCAGTCCTGCTGAGTTCCTCAAACAATTTCTGTTTTCATGCCTTTTTCATTCTGTGCTTTTTTTAAAACAGTGGACTGGAATGGAGAAGTGTTGTTTTAAAACCACTGTTTAAAGAATTGTTGCATGTTTTGAAAAGCAAGTAAGCTGACACCCCTAGCAAGCGACATAAATAGCAGTCTGAACAAGCAATAATTGAAGTGGTTACTGATGAACAGGAGCCAAGGGATTACGTCCAGATAAGGCTGAGTGGCAACTAGAAGTTGATTGGTCACTGGATTTGTGGCCAGTTGTCAATGACAAAGTCTTTTGCCTGACAGTAACCATGTGATTGGCTGACAGATAAATGAACAGCTTGGGGTTGAGAATGCGCTACAGACAGAAGTCTTTTGACCTCCATCATCTTAGAAACTGTCTGTTCTCTGCAGTCAAAACCCAATTTAAATCTTGAAAAGAATAGTTAATCTTGCCTTCATTTGTTCTAAGCTGTGACTTTTAACCCATAAGTGAATGACTTTTTATAAGCAAATCAACCACTTTATATCTCTTGCAAATTAATGGAAGTATCTGGAAATAGATAATCGAAAAACAATGTTCTGACCAGCACAAAAATCTTAAGGATTATCACAGAGACCTGTGAATAGGAACCATTGAATGCCTTGGAGATTTCCTCTGCCCATTGTCTATTTGCCCTATCTCTTTGTTTGCATGTATGCGTTTTAAGGAAGAGTTTATAAGCAGATTAGGTTTTTAATAAGACAATGGTTTATAACTGTTTCTTTGTAGCTAGAGTCCAATTAATTGTGAGAAATAGTAATTCTTGTTACACACATAAACCTAGTCCTTTTTTTATCAACCTGGGAGGCTGGGAAATTGGGGAATTTTATGACTAATTTTAAAACCTTTAACTTTTGGGACAATTCCAGGAATAGCAGGACTTGACGAGCAGCATGTTACCTGAGAGAGTTGTGACAACTCTCTTTATTTTCAGTAATGGGTTATTTTGTGAGTCTGGCGGTTAAAAGAACTGTAAAACACTTCCATTTTATGTCCCCAATGCACAGTATGCAATTTTAGGTCAGATGCAGCATTTGAGATGTGACAAGATGGTGTTGTACTGTGGCCCAGTCTTTAGCACTGCTCCCTCATTGAGCCAGGGATCCGGGTTCGATTCCACCTTTGGGCGACTGTCTGTGTGGAGTTTACATGATCTCCCTGTATCTGCATGGATTTCCTCTGGGTGCTCTGATTTCCTCCCACAGTCCAAAGATGTGCAGGTTAAATGGATAGGCCATGTTAAATTACCGGTAATGACCAGTGATGTGTAAGTTAGGTGGATTAGCCATGGGAAATACAGGGTTGGCGTAGTGGGGTCCAGGTGGGATCTCTTCAGAGAGTCGAAGTTGAGAGAGAGAGTCCTCGATGGGCTGAATGGCCTGCTTCAGTAGTGTAGGGATTCTATGATCATATAAGGGTTTGGAGTACAAGAGCAGGGAGATTATATTGAATCTATATAGGACACTAGTTAGATTTCAATTGGAGTATGACAGGCAGTTCTGGACACCACACTGAACGAAGGATGTGGGTAGTTTCCTGTGGCACAGTGATAATATCCCAGCCATTGAGCCAGCAGACCTGGGTTCAAGTCCCAACTGCTCCAGAAGTTCATTGTAACATACCTGAACAGGTTGTTTAAAAATTTAGAGGGAAGATGTGAATACCCTGGGGAGGGTCCAGAAGAGATTTCAGACAATAGTTCCAGGGATAAGGAAGTTTAAGCATGAGGATAGATTGGAGATGTTGACACCATTTTCTTTGAAGAGGAGAAGGCTGAGAGATTTAATCGAAGATTTCAAAGTCACGAGAGGTCTGGACATAACGTATAGGGAGAAACTCTTCCTGTCCATAAAATTATCGCGCGCTATAGGGCACAGTTTTAAAGTTTTTCACAAAAAAAGTAAAATTCAGGGTGTGAAGAAACCTCTCACAATGAGTTGTTTGGGATCTGGAATACACTGCTCAGAGATGTAGTGCAGCGAAGTTCAGTTAGGACAGTCAAGAAAGCATTGATAATTATTTAAATGGAGACAGTGGGATCACAGGAATAAGGCAGAGGATTGGCATTAAATTAAAATGCTCAGCGAGCTAACACAGTCATGGTGGGCTGAACAGTCTCCTTCTGAATTGTAACAAAGCCACGATTCAGAAGATATTATCAAGCATAAAACA
>NW_025206799.1:6327-12034 GCF_004010195.1 Chiloscyllium plagiosum | reverse complement strand
GGTTAGTCATATTCAGTTTCACATGAATCGATCAATCGTGTCAGATTTTAATGAGATGTTTGTTTGGTGTTTCCTTTCTGTGAATCCTCTTTAAGTATTCAGCCAAGTTTAATAAAGACAGTGTCAATCCAGGTGAGAAATCAGACAGACAAATAATTCACTTTGATCGATGCTTTTGTCTGTATATCCATCCTTGCAAGCCTCAGTGAAAGAAGCCTCCAGAATCCATCGCTATCAGTGCAGAGAGAAAAGTTAATTAAAAGAGAGTAAGAAACTATCTCTAAACATGAACATTGCTTATCTCTCCCAAAAGCGAACAGTCCTATTTGGTTCTTCCAGCACCCTCTCTTTTATGTCCGAAACTCACATTAGTCCTGTTTCTGTCCGGGGTGACTAGGTAAACTCACACAGAGATTATAACACATTGTGAAGGATGGGAGGGTCCTGAGATGTGATAGGCTTATCCATTTCCCCCAAAGTTTCAAGACTGAATGATATAAGATACAATGGAGCAACTGGCGTTGAAGGGAGATGTGACAGAGCTTATGGGTTTATGACTGGTAGATGAAAACAAAATGTTCACATTAGCTGGGGGAAATGGATGATAAGACGCAAAGTTTAAGATTTGGCCAGATTGACAGGGAGGATTTGATGAAGTGGTTATATAGAAGGGATTCTGTACGTGTGTATCTTAATGACAAATAGTTGGACTGAGCTCCGTGAAGCGCTGTATTTAAGTTTCAGTTTCTATCAAACTGTGGGTTTGAATTATCCCAGTACCAGAGCCACAGGTGATGCACATCAGGCAGTCACATCGAGGGGCCTGGGTAACTTCCAGTTTGTGATTGTTCCTTTCCCTCTGAGTGTTTGCAGACCCCTCTGACAATCTCGGTGATGAACGCAGGAAAATTGGTGACAGACTCTGAAAACAGTGAGAGCTCCAGCTGTTCCACCGCCATTCAGATCCCCCCTAACCTTCCTGTGTAATGGGGATCGGCACGCCTGGTTGGTGTCAGTCTCTGTGGCTCAAATGGTCAGCAGCAGGCTGCAAGTTAAAATGTTGGTACTTCAACATTATCCAGGTGTGCAGCTTTGGCTGTTTCAGATCAAAGTATAAGAGTGACCCCCACCTCTATTTAAACCGGAAAATTCATGACAAGGTTGGATTGCAGCCCAAACCATCCATGATTCTGTGATATGGGGATCCACACAGAGGAACACGAGGCAAACACCATTCTCTCCAAACCTCCACTGCCAGCAGAAAGCAGCCACTCCAACTTCAATTAGCAGCTTCCTGCCCAGCCCTGGGACGCAGCTGAATGAAACTCTTTCCACATGAACGGCTCATTCCATGGGAAGGGGCATAAAGCTTTCTTTTTTTAATGCGGTAACGGCTGCAGCTGATACTCCCCGTTTTTCGGACCTTTGTAACCAAACCCCTGTCCCCGACATTAGAAGCTGGAGGATTTTGTGATGAGAGCAGTGTTATGAAGTTGAAGGCGTGACTATGCCTTAAACAGAGTGAATGCTGTTCAGAACTGAGAGCCGACAAGTACCTGTTGATGACCAGCTAGCCGTCTCAGTGTGTCCTGCAAAATTTAAAAAGATGTAAGGTTTGGTTATGAAATGGATAGCTGAGTTGTTTTAATTGGTTAAAAACAATTCGAATTTAACCAATATATCTACATTATGCCTCAGGAAAGTAAAATCCAATCGCGCTTGAATTTAGTGGTGTGAAATACTGCAGAAACGAAGGGCTTCCTTACTTTTGCCCCTACTCACCATACACCGTAAAATATTCCCAGACCCTCGGTTGAGGAATTTTGCTGTTGGATATTAGCTCACAAACCGTGCTACCATATACAGCATTGAGCGAATCGCAAGATGGAAAGCGCTTAACACGGAACAGAAGCAAAAATGACAAACCAAACACATTTTCAGATACATCTCATCACGAATGCAATTTGTGAGGAAGTCCGAAGGCAATGAGTTGTAAACTACCTCGACAATTGGCAGCAGAGCAACTCCAAACTGCTCTTCCAAACATCCTAGAGCCTTAATGCACCGCCACTTCCCAGAAAGTGCTGAAATGAGGGAAGGTAAGTGATTGCTATTAGAGTGGGTTTGTTCTAAACCCCAGGTCCTACAAAGTAGGGCCTCCCTCCCTCCCTCCTCCTCTAACCTTAATTAAGAGTCCACAGACGTGCCACAAAAAGAGGGTCTAAGGAAGTTTATATCGAAGAGTGAGGCTTCAGCTCAGGAATCTTTGACAACGAGGTTGAGTGAAGTCAGTTCCTCTCACGATGGAGTCCCCTATTACCACGGCTCTGTGCGATGTCCGACTCTTCCGCTCTGCCTCTGCGGCAACTTTTGATTGACAAACTTGGCCGCCTTGCGAACTGGCAGTGTCATCAGTCTCTGTTTCCAAATGCTTCAACTTGTTCCTGACAGGTACTTCTCCCGGGGTCTCTTGCACCTGTCTCCTCTCCGCCTTCCTCATCATCTGCTCTCTTCTGGCATGATGGGTGTAATAACATCGCTGAAGGTCTTGTACAGAAAGATCTCTTTCTCTCGGATGAGCCTAAGGTCTTCGAGTTCTTTAGTCAGCGCTGCAATATGCTCGGTCAATTGCTGAATGTGCACACATTTTCCACACATATACGAGCCAGACACACCAGAGTCGTTGACCTCCCACATCAAGCACGTAGCACACTGAACCAGCTGGGCAGTCATGTCTTCACCCTCTTCAACTGTGGTGTAATCACTTCACTCAACCTCCTTGTCAAAGATTCCTGAGCTGAAGCCTCACTCTTCGACCTAAACTTCCTTAGACCCTCTTTATGTGGCACGTCTGTGGACTCTTAATTAAGGTTAGAGGAGGAGGGAGGGAGGGACACCCTACTTTGTAGAACCTGGGGTTTAGAACACACCCTCACTTACCTTCCCGACCGGCTTTGCGCTCCGTCTGAATTTCCGCCCAGCTCCCGCCGCTCTCTGCTGCGAAAAGACCGTTGGCGTCGAGGTAAGTTCTTTATATAGTAATCACTTACCTTCCCGACTGGCTTTGCGCTCCGTCTGAATTTCCGCCCAGCTCCCGCCGCTCTCTGCTGCGAAAAGACCGTTGGCGTCCAGTTAAGTTCTTTATATAGTAATCACTTACCTTCCTGACCGGCTTTGCGTGGTAAACTGATTAGCAAGATTAGATTTCATGGAATCCAGGGGTAGTTAGCCAATTTGATACAAAATTGGCTTGAAGGTATGTGACAGAGGGTGATGGTGGCGGGTTGCTTTTCAGACTGGAGGCCTGTGATCAGTGGTGTGCCGCAAGGATCAGTGCTGGTATCATATGCTTTTCATCAGTTACACAAACAATTTGAATGTGGATATAGGAGGTATGGTTAATAAGTTTGTAGATGAAGAAGATTATCTCAGAGTACATCTAAAAAGTGAGATAACAGAGTTTTACATAAATTCATGCAGTTTTTGAGTTCAGAGTTCTACATGAATGCATGCAGTTTTTGAGCAAAGTACAATGTAACCTTCAGGTGACCATCCTCCATGGTGGACTTCAAGACAGGCAGCAGAGAAAATTGGCCAAGCAGAGGCTGATAGCTAAGTTTGGAACCCATAGGGAGAGCCTCAACCGGGACCTTGGGTTCATGTCACATTACAGGTGACCACCATTGCACCATACACATGCACAGATACTCCTACACACACACTCAGGCACTCCTATACACACATACACACATATACACTGACACCCACACACACCCTTACAGACACACACACTCGCACATGTACCCCCTCACAGACTTAAGATACTCTACACTCACTACACACACACATACGCTTTCTCACACTCACAACCCCCAACCCAGACAGACACACACACACAGACAGACAAAGACCCACATACACACATATATTTTGTGGGGTGAATTTGTACTTGCAGGGTTACATTGTACTTTGCTCAAAAACTGCATGCATTCATGTAGAACTCGGAGCTCAAAAACTGCATGAATTCATGTAAAACTCCGTTATCTCACTTTTTAGATTAGAATCAGTCTAAACATCATGGCATAGACAGAGAACACAGGAGTGAAAATGTGTTGCTGGAAAAGCGCAGCAGGTCAGGCAGCATCCAAGGAACAGGAGAATTGACGTTTTGGGCATAAGCCCTTCTTCAGGAATGAGGAAAGTGTGTCCAGCAGGCTAAGATAAAAGGTAGGGAGGAGGGCCATTGTTCCTCCACGGTCTTCCCTGCTAAGGTATTGCACCATTGAACTTTGGCCAGCTCCTCCCTCATAGCTCCATAGTTCCCTTTATTCAACAGAAGTACTGTCACTTCCGACTGTACCCTCTCCCTCTCAAATTGCAGATTGAAGCTTATTGTATTATGGTCACTACTTCCCGGTTTGCTTCCAGTTCCTCGGGCTAGTGTGGCCAGAAACAGGGAGATAATGGACTTGAACCTGTGGTTGGGGAACTGGTGCAGGAAGCAAGGGTTTAAGTGCTTGGATCACTGGGGTATACTTTGTGGTAAACATAAATTCTACAAGAGAGACGGCTTGCACCTTAATTGGTTTGGGACCAGCATTCTGGCAGGCAGGTTTTCTACTGCAACACCGCTACATTTAAACTAAGTTGCGGTGGGGAGGGGACAAGCTGGATGTTTAAAAAGGAAATTGAAGGGAAAGTTAGAACAAGAGAAGTCAAGAAAGACAACTGTATCAATGAGGCAGAAAACTCGGAAAGGCATCATGCTGTAAGGTTGAGTGAAATAAGGGTTGATGGGAAGGGTGAGAGCAGTAACAAATTAAAAATACTATACATGAATGCATGAAGCATTAGACATAAGATGGATGAGCTTGAGGCTCTTTTGGAAATTGGCAGATACGATATTGTGGGAATAACTGAGATGTGGCTTCAAGTGGACAGGGCCTGGGAAATGAATATACAAGGATACACGTGCTATCGTAAGGACAGACTAACGGGCAGAGGGGGTGGGGTGGCCCTGTTGGTAAGGGAGGATATTCAGTCCCTCGCGCGGGGGGACATGGAGTCAGGGAATGTAGAGTCAGTGTGGATAGAGCTACGAAATACTAAGGGTAAAAAGACCCTCTTAGGAGTCATCTACAGGCCCCCAAACAGTAGTCTGGATGTCGGATGTAAGTTAAATCAGGAGCTGAAATTGGCCTGTCACAAAGATGTTACTACAGTTGTTATGGGGGACTTCAACATGCAGGTAGACTGGGAGAATCAGGATGGTATTGGGCCACAAGAAAGAGACTTTGTAGAGTGCCTCAGAGATGGATTCTTAGAGCAGCTGGTGCTGGAGCCGACCAGGGAGAAGGCAATTCTGGATCTGGTATTGTGTAACGAACCAGAATTGGTCAGAGACCTCGAAGTGAAGGAGCCATTGGGAAGTAGT
This sequence comes from Chiloscyllium plagiosum, assembly GCF_004010195.1. NCBI lineage: Eukaryota > Metazoa > Chordata > Chondrichthyes > Orectolobiformes > Hemiscylliidae > Chiloscyllium > Chiloscyllium plagiosum. The sequence continues at coordinate 6,600 of NW_025206799.1, read as the reverse complement.
GACCATAATACAATAAGCTACAATCTGCAATTTGAGAGGGAGAGGGTACAATCGGAAGTGACAATATTTCTGTTGAATAAAGGGAACTATGGAGCTATGAGGGAGGAGCTGACCAAAGTTCAATGTTGCAATACCTTAGCAGGGATGACCGTGGAGGAACAATGGCGGATATTTCTGTGTATAATGCAGAAGATGCAGGATCAGTTCATTCCAAAAAGGAAGACAGATCCTAGGAGGAGGCAAGGGTGGCCATGGCTGATGAGGGAAGTTAAG
>NW_025206799.1:0-4325 GCF_004010195.1 Chiloscyllium plagiosum | reverse complement strand
GCCCCAGAGGGCAGTGGAGACCCACTCTCTGGATTAATTTAAGAAAGAGTTGGATAGAGCTCTCAAAGATAGTGGAATCAAGGGTTATGGAGATAAGGCAGGAACAGGATACTGATTAGGAATGATCAGCCATGATTATATTGAATGGCGGTGCAGGCTCGAAGGGCTGAATGGCCTACTCCTGCACCTATTGTCTATTGTCTATTGTCATTGTCTAACCCCGTTGAATGCCTTACTGAAGTCCATATTGAAGACGTTTACTGCTCTATCTTTATCAATCTTCTTTGTTGTTTCTTAAAAAAATCTTAATGAAGCTACTGAGACATGACTTCCCATGTACAAAGCCATGTTGACTATTGCTAATCAATTTTTGTCTTTCCAAATGCATGTAAATCTTGTCCCTCAGAATCCCCTCCAACAACTTATCCGCCACTGATATCAAGCTCATCGGTCTGTAATTCCCTGGCTTATCCTTACACCTTTCTTAAATAATGGCACCACATTCGCTAACTTCCAGACTTCTGGCACCTCATCTATGACTGTCTCAGCAAGAGACCCAGCAAGCTCTTCTGTAGCTTCCCACAAAGTTCTGGGATACACTTATTAGGTCCCAGGGATTTATCCACCTTCATATGTTTTCATTTAATTTGACTTAATTCATTATTGTCACATATACCTAGGTACAATGAAAAATTTTGTTTTGTGTGCAATACAGGCAGATCATACCATACAAAGTGCATCAGAATAATAGAACAGAGCGAAGAATGCAATATTATAACTGCAGATAAGGTGCAGAAAGAACAAGATCAACATTTATATTTAAAATTTAGAGGTCCATTCAGAATGATAACAGTGGGGAAGAAGCTATTCTTGTATCTGTTTGTACATATGTTTAAGCTTTTGTATCTTCTGCCCAACGGAAGAGGTTGGAAGAGAGTATAGCCAGAGTGGGAAGGTCTATGGTTATGTAGCTGCCTTCCTGACGGAGCGAGAAGTATAGATGGAATCAATGAATGGAAGGTTGGCTTGCATGATGAACTAGGCTGTGTCCACAACTCTATATAGTTTCTTATGGTCCTGGGCATAGCAGTTGCCATACCAAGCCGTGACGTATCTGGATAGAATGCTTTCAATGGTGTTTTTATAAAAATTGATAAGAGTATTTACAGACATGCTGAATTTTGTTAGTCTCCTGAGGAAGTAGAGGCCTTCTTGTGTCTTCTTGACCAAGGCATCAAAGTGGGTGGACCAGGACAGTGGTTAAAACTCCTAGGAACTTGACACTCTTGACCATCTCCACCTCAGCACCATTGATTTTGACAGAGGTGTACCCTCCACAATGCTTCCCGAAGCCAATGGCCAGCTTTTTAAGGTGGCCAGCACCTCCTCTTCTGTAATATGGACACTTTTCAAGATATCACTATTTATTTCCCTAGATTCTCTAGCTTCCATGTCATTCCCCACAATAAATACTGACGTGAAATACTTGTTTAGTATCTCACCCATCTCCTGTGAATCCATACATTGGTGGCCTTGTTGATCTTTAAGGGACCTTTTTCTCTCTCTTTTGCCCTTAATGTATTTGTAGAATCGCTTTGGATTCTCCTTAACCTGATTTGCCAAAGCTATCTGTGTTAAACAGAGGTTCTCATCTTGCTTCTCAATTGACATAAATGATCCCCCATTCCTCAACCAATACAACCAGAAAGGCTGTTCTGCAATTTCAGCAGAGATTCCCAAAATCCAAACTGAAACATTGAAATAGAACAAGTTGTATAAGACTCTGGTGCGGCCGCATCGGGAGTATTGTGTGCAGTTTTGGTCTCCCTACTATAGGAAGGATGTGGAGGCACTGGAACGGGTGCAGAGGAGGTTTACCAGGATGTTGCCTGGTATGGTAGGAAGATCGTATGAGGAAAGGCTGAGGCACTTGGGGCTGTTTTCATTGGAGAAAAGAAGGTTTAGGGGTGACTTGATCGAGGTGTACAAGATGATTAGGGGTTTAGATAGGGTTGACCATGAGAACCTTTTTCCACGTATGGAGTCAGCTATTACGAGGGGGCATAGCTTTAAATTAAGGAGTGGTAGGTATAGGACAGATGTTAGGGGTAGATTCTTTAGTTCATGGAATGCCCTACCAGTAGCAGCGAGTCATGAGTTCATGGAATGCCCTACCAGTAGCAGTGGTGGACTCTCCCTCTTTATGGGCATTTAAACGGGCATTGGATAGGTATATGGAGGATAGTGGGCTAGTGTAGGTTAGGTGGGCTTGGATCGGCGCAACATCGAGGGCCAAAGGGCCTGTACTGCGCTGTATTTTTCTATGTTCTATGTTTTCTATGTTTAACACTGACAAGAAATTACAAACAATTATCCAGCTTATTTCTCAGCATGATTGCGTTATTCACACTTCCTAGATAGGTCGCGGAAGCTGAAAACTACTTTGTTGTGTTTTGGGGTGCTTGGAGAACATGAGACGTTCAATGCTGATGCAAATTATTTCTTTATCCCTGGCTGACACTAGAGTTAAATTATGGTAGTAACTGGGTAAGCAGTTGTGGTGCTTTCAACTTGTATCTCCACATCTCCTTGCAGCCACAGTAGAAGCTTCCCAAGCCTCTGGAGTGGCTGCTGAGAATGGGATTGTCCCACTACAGGGAGAAAGTGAGGATTGAAGAAGGGCTCATGCCCGAAACGTCAATTCTCCTGCTCCTTGGATGCTGCCTGACCTGCTGCGCTTTTCCAGCAACACATTTTCAGCATTGTCCCACTACAACAAAGCTATTCAGTCCAAGGAGCTGTTTCTCAGTGAAGCAGCAGGTGACAGCTTAAGACATGGAACATAAGAACAGGAGGCCATTCAGCCCCTCAAGCCCTGTTCTGCCATTGAATGCGACCATTGTGATCTGTGGCCTAACTACATGTACTTGCCAAGAAACCTACCCCAGATTGTGGAAAAATATACAGTGACTATGGCAAGCAAATGTGAACCAATATATCTGACTGAAGGTTTTGATGGAAGAGGTAGAGGGAATGTCCTGCATTTTCATAGGGGTTAGGGATCCTGCAGACACAAAGCTAAAAGGCAATGGAGATCTTGATTTGGTGGAGGAAGAAGTTTAATTACTCACCCAATTTATTCAGGTCAGTGATGTACTGTCTCTCCAGTGCCTTAGCTTGTGAGAACAAAGTCATATGTTGTGGAATAAAGGGGACTGAATTGCTCCAAAATTGACTGAGTGACAGGAAACAGAATGTGGTGGTTAATGGAGAAGAGTTTTTCGGTACTGTACTGTTCTATATACTATGATCTAGCATCTTGATAACTGAGGCGAAATGACTTCACCAAAGATGGCCACCACTGGGGGTTGACTTGATCAAAAATGGCCGCTAGCAACTTGATCAAAGATGACTATGATCAAAAGCGGATGGGTGGAGACTAACTTGATGAAATATGGCGGCAGTGATTGTCCGACTTGATCAAAGATGGCCGCTGAAAGCTGAATGATTCGTGCAACCTTTTCTGTAAAGTGAATTGCGAACGGGCGATGAAAACGCGATTACATTGGCGGAAAATAAGGGCGGCTCTGCAATTATTTTAATTGGGGAGAGAGTTAAAAAATTAGCTATTGGATTTCTGGCACTTAATGTGATTGCGCCTGAGTGTAACATGGGGGAGGACACCAACCCCATCAGTGTGATCCTTGTGAGCTCTGGGAGCAGGGGGAACAAACTGCTCTTCAGGTACCCTTTCCAGCGCCACCAGGAGCAGCAAGGATCTCAGACTAGTAAGTGGCCTGGCGTCCAGAGCGAAAAAGACATGCTTTGAATGCAGCTTCATGAGAAGGCAGGAATAACCTGGAGTTGATGGGCGCAAGACAACCCGGGCACAGAATCTGTGAGCTGCCAAGGTGGCTGGCGAGCAAATTATGTTGGTCGCTGTGGACCTGCCTCCAGTCCTGCTGCAAAGTTCAGAACTCCCAAGCCAGGGAGCACCTGGTGTGACAGTGGCTGGACCCAAAATGTGAACCCTTGTTTCCCCGCTCATGGATGCTGCTAGACCTACTGGGTTTCTCCAGCACTTTCTGCTGGAATGGGGGTGGCAGGTGGCAAGGCTGGGATTTGTGGTACAGTAAGCATTGCCCTCCTTAAACATACTGCCTAAGGTAGGTGGGGGTGTAGTGTAATCAGACCAGCAATGATCTTATGAAATAGTGGAAAGGGCTTGAGAAACTCCAGCTCCCGGAAGCAGTGGCTTTGTCGTAAAATCACCGGACTAGTGATCTAGAAACTTGGCCTCTGTTCTGGGACATGGGTTTGAATCC
>NW_025206798.1:8654-12033 GCF_004010195.1 Chiloscyllium plagiosum | reverse complement strand
CTTTGAAAATTGTGTTTGATGCTAGGGATATTGTGGTCGGACATGCATTGATACAGAAAGATGATGATGAAATTGAATGGCCAATTAGCTACTTGTCGAAAAGAAACCTCAATATCCGCCAGATAAAAATACAAAATCTCCATTATTGAAAAAGAATGATTGAGTTTGGTATTGGCCTGACAACATTTTAATGTTGTCAGCACAACAACGACAATCCTCTCGCATTTTGTTTGGAATATTTAAATATCAGAATATGAGACTATTTCCTTGGAGTCTCATGTTACCAACTTTAAACATACAAAATGTGCATGCTGTAGGTACTAAAAATGTGATAGCAGATGTGTTATCGCAGATCTAAAGGAAATAATGTGGATAAGATTTGACTTTTTCCAGTGTTATATAGGTGTGCAGAATTAATATGAATGGTATAACTGAGATTAATACTTTCATATTTCATAATGATGCTATCATGTTAGAGCAACGATTAGGAGACAGTGAGGACTTCCGATGCTGGAGATCAGAGTAGAGAATGGATTGCTGGAAAAGCAGAGCAGGTCAGGCAGCATCTGAGAAGCAGAAGAATTCATGTTTCGGTCATAAGCCGTTCATCAGGAATCAGCATCAATTATCTCATTCTGTCCCTTTGTAATTGCGTTGAGGTGGGAATGGCCTCCTCCTGTTCCTGTATAAGTGGCTCAAGGGGCTGAATGGCTTCCTCTTGTTCCTGTGTAATTGACTCAAGGGGCTGAATGGCCTCATCCTATTGCTGTGTCAGTGACTCAACAGACCGACTGGCTTATTCCTCGTCCAATTGGACAAGGCCAAGGGCCTGACTGAGTTACCCCTGGTTCTTGTTTAACGGCTCGATGTAGTGACAATTGTGATGATGCTGTTGCTTTAAGAGGTTATTTTGTCCTAGATTATTTTAAGAGAGAGATTTAACGATTATTACCAAGCTGGCTAGTTAAGACCACTTGAGTAAACAGCTAGGGAGGCCTTGGGTTTATTTTAATGAAGCCTGAATGGGTGTGGCCAGCTCTCACAGATTAGGATCTCTGGGTTTGGGTTTCTCAGTAACATCAGAAACTATTGGTGTCTACACAGAGTTGAAAGCTTCAGTGACTATCTCCTGGCTGCTACTCTGTCTGAATGTTCTCTTGATGCTGTTTTTAATTCCTGGATTGGAGAAATGTTTGTGACAATCTGTATCTGAATATTCCTTTTTGCCAAGGGCTGTGTTTATGGGATTTCCCTATATTGGAACAGTTCATTAGTAATAGTTCCTAGATCTCGTATTCTGTTAACTTGCCAATAGAATAAAGTTATTCTAAATTCCCCCTTCTTTGGTTTCATTTCGTCTTCCGTGTTTAAATAAATGGTGTTTTGCTTCACATCGAGTAGTTTGACCATTCACATTGCATCACAGACAGTGAAATCTCCTTTAAAATATGGAAACATTAGAGTCTCGGCTATTGCCTTCAAATATTTTCGAGGCGCTCTGGTATGGTCCATCACACTAGATTCCTTCTCTTCCTGAGTAATAGGCTGGAGGCACTGAATGGGCTGCCCATGTTCTTCACCAATAGTGTCAATGGGCTGAATGACTTTCTCATATTCCTGTGAAACCAGCGTGAGGTGCTGAATGAGCTCTTGTTTTAATGTGGCAATGTGCAGTGCCCGCCAGTGCTGTTACATGAATGTGACAGACACTTTAACAGCACATGCCTGAATGGTGTATGTGTCTTACTGCACATGGACACAGACCAGTTCAGGAGCTGACGGGGGATAAAATGTTCTGAACATTGTAGAATCTTCAGTGACCATCGCCACTTCTGATCTTATGGTGGGGAGGGTTGGGGCGGGGACACATTGATGAAGCAGCTGAAGCTGTTTGTGAAGGGGAAGCTACCCTGAGGATCTCCCACAGAAATGACCCAGGACTGAGATGGTGAACATCTTCCTTTGTGCCATGTTTGACTCCAAACACTGGAGAGTTTACTCTGATTCCCATTATGTCCAGTTTTGTTAAGCTCCTTGATATAAACAGAATTCAACCACTGCCTTGATATCAGGGTCAGTCATTTTTACCTGAACCCTTGTGTCATCCTTTTTTGTTCATATCAAGAGGCCATGGTATAGGAGCAGCAAGTGTTTTCTTCAAACGATTGGTATTGAATGTCAGGATTTCTCTTCTCAAGGGTGTTTGGGAAGCGAGATGACTGAAAGTATTTGAAGAGGAGTTTGATGGATATTGACCTGTCAGAGAGTTGAGGGCAATGAAGAATTGGGTATGAAAGAGGATTTGAGACCAAGAGCGGACCGGCCAAGATCTTAGTGAAGGGCAAGGCAGGCTTGGGGAGTGAATGACCTGCCCCTATTTCTGATGTTCTCACATTCTGTTATTGGAAAGTTAGTGGGTGTTATTTTCATAAATGTGCAATTACTGAATACTGCAGCCAGGAGACCAAAGGATTTTGTGAGCCATCTCTGGGTGAGGTATATGGGCTACATTCACAGTGAATCTGGGTCTATACATGATCAACAAATGAAACACAAGTTTCAGAGACGGGAATCTCTGTAAAGAGAGATGAGGGGCCTCTTTCGTACCCAGCCTGGGTTTTTCAATTACATTTCCCAAATCACTACAAAGCTTGTGGCAGCCTTGAAGGGATGAATGGTCTCCTCTATTTCTGTGTATCAGATTATAGATGTAAGTAGCCTCCAACTGTTCCTGTCTAGCAGGTTTAAGGGGCTGAATGGAACAAAGAAACATGGGACTGAGGAACAGGAGTGGGTCATTAGATGCTTTTACCCTTCTCCACCAGGCACTAAGATTGTGCCTGATCAGGTTGTGGTCTCAGCCCCACTTTCCTGTTTGTGTCCAATTATCTGTGACTCACTTCCCTGTCAATTAATTAACTAACACAGCTTTGAGTCCATGTGAACAGTGAGGCACAATAAAACTTCCAGTGAAGAGAATTCCGACTTGAAAGGTCTTTTAATTTTTTTTTCGCCATCCCTCTTATAGAATCAGAGAGTCATGCAGAACGGAAACAGAGCCGTTAGTCCAATCTGTTCACTCCAATCAGATATCAAATCTGATTTAGTCCCATTTGCCAGCATTTGGCCAATATTCCTCCTGTGATTGTACCCGCCTTGACCACTTCCTCAACAGCACTTTCTGTACACACACTACTCTCTGTGTGAAATGTTTACTTTCAGGTCCCTTCAAATCATTCGCCCTCTCCCTTTCAACCTATGCTGTCTTGTCCTGGACTCCCCTATCCTTGGGAGCAGAACGTGGCTGTTCAGAATATCCATGCCCCTGATGGTTTTATAAACCTCTGTAATGTCACCCCTCAGCCTCTGACACTCCAGG
>NW_025206798.1:4461-5873 GCF_004010195.1 Chiloscyllium plagiosum | reverse complement strand
CCTTTGAGTGTCGGAATTGGGATGTCATGTTGAGGTTGTACAGGACATTGGTGAGACCTCTTCTGGAATACTCTGTCCAGTCTGGTCATCCTGCCCGCTCATTCCATAGCCACACCACGCTCTGGGTGAAAACGCTGTCCCGTAGGTCACTTTTAAATGTTTGCACTCTCACCTTAAGGCTATGTCCTCTAGTTTTTGTCTCCTCTACCCTTAGAAAATACCTTGACTATTCACTTTGATATTACTGACATTGATATTATTAAGCTGGAGAGGGTTCAGAAGAGATTAACCTGGATGTTGCTGGGAGAGGAGGGACTGGGCGATAAGAGAGGCTGGGTAGACTGGGACCTTTTTTCACTGGAGAGTATGAGGTTAAGGGGTAACTTTACAGAGGTTTATAAAATAATGAGTGGTACAGATAAGCTGAAGGGCTGATGTCTTTTCCCACGAGGTGGGGAATCAAAATTGAGGGATATTTTAAGGTGCGAGGAAAAAGATTTTCAAAAGTTATGAGAGGTAATTATTTTAGACAGAAGCTGGCATGTGTGTGGAATGAACTTGCGGAGCAAGTGGTGAAAGCAGGGACAGATACAACATTTAAAGGATATTTACATCAGTCCATGGATAAAACATCAGTTTGGATGGTACTTTGAGCAGCTGACCTCTCCCTCCCCCTCTCTGAATGAATCCCTGTTGGTTTTCACCCTCTGACAATGCCTGTGCAGTGGCGTATGGAGGCCAAGAGAGGGCGGCATTTCATCACATTTAGCACCATAGAGACTGCCAGATCTGCCCCACACAGACACACAGAGACACACACACGGGAATGGTTAGGTCACGACGTGAAGCTCACCTGGTAACTTAAATGAAACATAAAGAAATAGTTAATTCACCTCGTAAACTGTTAAAATATGAGGGACAGAGAATTCCCAAATTCCACTGTTTAAATAAAAATACCAATTTATTTTTTAACTATGAAAGTGAACATTTTACATTAACTATTCGCAATTCTGGGACGCTCTGTCTTTTAACTGCTTATCACCTGACTCCAGCTCTGCAGCAATATATTGTTTCTGGGTCTGCCGTCCTCTCATATACACAGATGCTTGTAAGCTCTCAGTTCAGAACAGCATTCACCCTTTCTTGAAGGTGCAGTACACGCTTTCAACTTCATCACATTATACCCTGATGAATATAGATAAGTGGAACCGATCCAGATTTCTTTTCCTCTGTGGTTTGTCAATATTTCATTACCTCCGTCTGGTGTGTGTCAGGATTTTTGTTGCTCCATTGACAGCATGTCATTATTCGACTTTGTCCATAGGAATATATCAGTATTTCACTTGCTCAGCTTCGTGTATGTGGGGCAGGTTTTCAGTTGTCTCATGGGTACTGTGACACTATGACAAGTT
>NW_025206798.1:0-3893 GCF_004010195.1 Chiloscyllium plagiosum | reverse complement strand
CGGGTACACATCCCAACACCCCAAACGACCGGGTACACACCATATCACACCACACTGCCCAGATACACTCCCTAACACAACCCACACTGCCCGGGTACACTCACCATCACCCCACATTGCCGAGGTACACAACCCATCTCCCCACACTGCTCAGCTACACACGCCAACATCCCACACTGACCAGGTACACACTCATCATCCCACACTCGTCACCCCACACTGCCCGGGTACACTCCCCATCACTCCACACTGCCCGGGTACACACCCCATCACTCCACACTGCCCAGATACACTCCTCATCACCCCACACTGTCCGGGTACACTCCCCCTCCTACCACACTGCCCGGGTACACAACCCATCACCCCATACTGTCCAGTTACACTTACTATTACCCCTCATGCCAAGATACACACCCCAACATCCGACACTGCTCGGGTACACACCCATCACCCCACACTGCCCGGGCACACACCCCATCACCCCACACTGCCCGCGTTCACTCCCCATAACCCCACACTGCCCTGGTTACAGTCACACTCTCCAGGTTGCAGTCACTCTCCCCAGGTTACAGTCATTCTCCCCTGGTTACAGTCACACTCCCCTCATTACAGTCACACTCCCTTGGTTACAGTCACTCTCCCCAGGTTACAGTCACTCTCCCCTGGTTACAGTCACACTCCCCTCATTACAGTCACACTCCCTTGGTTACAGTCACTCTCCCCAGGTTACAGTCACTCTCCCCTGGTTACAGTCACACTCCCCTCATTACAGTCACACTCCCTAGGTTAAAGTCACTCTGCCCTGGTTACAGTCACACTCCCCTCATTACAGTCACATTCCCTTGGTTACAGTCACTCTCCCCAGGTTACAGTCACTCTCCCCTGGTTACAGTCACATTCCCCTCATTATAGTCACATTCCCCTCATTATAGTCACACTCCCATGGTTACAGTCACTCTCCCCTGGTTACAGTCACATTCCCCTCATTATAGTCACATTCCCCTCATTTCAGTCACACTCCCCTGGTTACAGTCACTCTCCCCTGGTTACAGTCACACTCCCCTCATTACAGTCACACTCCCTTGGTTACAACACACTCCCCTGGTTACAGTCACACACCCCTGGTTACAGTCACTCTCCCCAGGTTACAGTCACACACCCCTGGTTACAGTCACACACCCCTGGTTACAGTCACTCTTCGCTGGTTACAGTCACACACCCCTGGTTACAGTCACTCTCCCCTGGTTACAGTCACACTCCCCTGATTACAGTCACTTTCTGCAGGTTTGCTCTGTCTTTCTGTCAGGCGATTATTTTAGCTGAACCATTCTTGTTGTCTTCCTGTTCCTGAGCTGACAGCGAAAACTGTCTGTCTTGATCCTCCGTAATGTACTGAACCTGAGAGGTTACACAGTCACAGACAGAACAATCCATGACTCACTGTTAGTGGAGATTGTGCTGAAACCAATGCGCTGTTTGTAGCGAGTTGTGATTGAGAGCTGGGTATCCTTGCTCTCTCAGTGATTGGGAGATCTCTCCCTCTCCCACATCACAGGGTACAGACAGTTACAAATCCTTCCTTCACTTTGCTGAAGCTCCAGAAACAACGAGGAAAATGAATGTGAGTTTTGTGAATGTTAGAATACTCACATCCCCAGAGATTGTTGGGAAACTCTGCAAACCAGCCCTAGTGACATCAACACAATGCAAGCCAGAAGTTAACAGTCGCCTGCAGAATCCTGACCGGAGACTTGCTCTGAAACTACAATCAGTGTCTCCACAAGATGCTGCAAGTCAGCTGCTCATAATCGGAAGCTCAGTCATGAGCATCATGGCACCTTGGTTCAATAATTCAGAGCCAGACAGCTCCAGTACACACAGTCACTCCTGAACCACAGTCCAGTGCATCTATAACATGATGAGTATGGCTATCATCCAGAGAATTGGTCTGTTACCTGGGGAATTGAGCTGTAACATAATGAGTGTGACTGTCATCCCTAAGAAGTGTATCTCTATCCCAGTGAGTGTGACTGTAGCCCACACAGTGTAGCTTTAACACAAAGAATGTGACTGTGATGCAGAGATTGGTTGGAATCCAATGAATGTAATTGTAGCCCGCAAAGTGTACCTTTAACCGGGAAAACATGAGTGTTCAAGGGGATGGTCCATCACAGCCTCCTCCAGTGAACCCCAGTCTTTCAATCAATTCGATTCACCCCACGTGATATCAAGAAACAGTTGCGAGCTCTGGACACTGCAAAAGCAGTGGGCCCTGACAATACTTACTAAAGACATGTGGTCCAGAATTGGCTGTGCCCCAAGCTAAGCTCTTCCAATGACTTGACAATAGAAAGCAACAACTTTGCATTATAAACATAACTCAAACCCACAGGGATCATGGCAGATACAGTGGGGGAGGAAATAAGATACTGCTGTATATGTGTATCAGTGCAAAATAATGCACGTAAGAAAATATGCTCTTCAATTCATTTTCAGAACATGAACATCAGTGGCTGGGCCCAGCATTTATTGTACCATCCCTAGTTGCCCCTTGAGAAGGTGGGATAGAGCTGTTTTTTTGAACCACTGCAGTCCACAGTCTGTGCTTGTGGATTGACCCACAATGTCCTTAGGGAGGGAATTCCAGGATTTTGACCCAGTAACAGTGGAGGAATGATGATATACTTCCGCTTCAACATCGCGAGGGGCTTGGAGGGGAACTTGCAGGGGGTGGTGTTCCATGTACCTGCTGCCCTTGTCCTTCGAGATGGAATGGGTTTGTATGTTTGGAAGGTGCTGTTTAAGGATCTTTGATGAATTTCTGCAGTGTATCTTGTTGTTATGACGTTAATCAGGGTTTTGTAACACCCATTAAACTTTTAATTGTCTTGTCTTTTTTTTTTAAAGCCAAAAGGACATCAGCTGTAACTTCATTGGCAGACTGGCAAGGAGCTCTGAGTGTCAGACCTGAAGATGTCAATGGAACGTCTGAGGGAGAGAATTGCAGCACAATCTGGGCTGGCACCAAAATCTGATGGGGGCAAACACCACATTCTGAGTGACAGCCATCTTCATGGTCTTCTCTTTCAACAATACACAAGGTCAAGGGTTAAAGTGTCAACCCTGGCCTCTTTGCATTCATGGGCAAACTCAGGCCCTTCTACCACAGCAAGCTGGCAATCCATGGAGAGGTATGGTCCCGAGAGCGATACCATCAGGAATTCTCCGCTCCTGGCAGGGTCACCAAACCTTCCCCGTTTCCGCACCCCCCCCCCCGCCTGCGATAAGGTCGAAGGGAGGAACCAGACAAAGCCCAATCCAGGATTTGTACCTGGGTCCCCAGAACATTTAAGATGTTGGATTAGGTTGCTTTGTCCTGGATGGGGGGGAGGGTTGGTCAAGCTGCTCGAATGCTGGTGGAGCTGCACTCATCCAGGCAACAGGGAGCGTCCTATCACACTCCTGACAACAAGACCATAAGTTGTAGGAGAAGAATAGGCTATTCGGCCCATCGACTCTGCTCCACCATTCAATGATACCATGGCTAAATCAATCATTCACAACTCCACTTTTCTGACTTTTCCCCATAATCTAAGATGCCCTGACTGATTAAAAATCCATCTATTACAAGCTGAGGTAGACAGACTCTGGGAGAGGACAGTGAGACACTGGGACAGGACAGAGAGACTCTGGGACAGCACAGAGAGACTCTGGGACAGGACAGAGAGACTCTGGGAGAGGACAGAGAGACTCTGGGAGAGGACAGAGAGACTCTGGGAGACGACAGTGAGACTCTGGGAGACGACAGAGAGACTCTGGGACAGAACAGTGAGACTCTGGGACAGGACAGAGAGACTCTGGGAGATGACAGAGAGACTCTGGGACAGGACAGA
>NW_025206797.1:8323-12032 GCF_004010195.1 Chiloscyllium plagiosum | reverse complement strand
ATTGTATAACTCACCCGGACCCCACTGTCTAACACACACTGACCCTACTGTAAAACACACCCTGATCCCACTGTGTAACACACCCTGACCTCACAGTGCAACACACCCTGACTCCACTGTGTAACTCAACCAGATCTCATTGTGTAACACACCCTGAACGAACTGTGCAACACATGCTGCCCTCACTGTATAACATACCCTGACCCCACTGTATAACACACCATGACCTCATGTATGACACACCCTGACCCCACTGAATACGACATACTGACCTCAATCTGTAAGACTCACTGATCCCCCTATTTAACCCGGATCCCACTGGAAAACGCACGCTGATCGCACTGCATAACATACTCTGAATCCACTGTGTAACAGACACTGAACCTACATTATCGCATACCCTGAACCCACTTTGTAACACACCCTGACCCCACTGTAAAACACACCCTGACCTCACTGTGTAACATACTCTGACTCCACTATATAACACACCCTGACCCCACTGTATAACACACCCTGACCCCACTGTATAACAGACGCTGACCCCACTGTATAACGGACGCTGACCCCACTGTATAACACACCCTGACCCCACTGTATAACACACCCTGATCCCACTGTATAACACACTCTGAACCCACATTATCGCATACCCTGACCCCACTTTGTAACACATCCTGACCCCACTGTAAAACACACCCTGACCTCACTGTGTAACATACTCTGACTCCACTGTGTAACACATCCTGACTCCACTGTGTAACACACGCTGACCCCACTGTGTTACATACCCTGACCCCACTGTGTAACACACCCTGACCCCACTGTGTTACACACCCTGACCTCACTGTGTAACACACCCTGACCCCACTGTGTAATACACCCTGACCTCACTGTGTAACAAACCCTGACCTTGGTGTATGATGCACCCTGACCCCACTGCGTAACATACCCTGACCTCACTGTGTAACACACCCTGACCCCACTGTGAAACACACTCCGACCCAACTAAGTAACACACCCTGACCCTGCTGTATAATGCACCCTGACCCCACTGTGTAACACTTCCTGAACTCACTGTGTAACATACCATGACCCGACTGTGTAACACCCCCTGAACCCACTTTATCCCATACCCTGACCCCACTTTGTAACACACCCTGACCCCACTGTGTAACACACCCTGACTCCACTGAATAACATACCCTGACACCACTGTATAACACACCCTGAACTCATTGTAACACACCCTGACCCAAATGTATAATACACCCTGACCCCACTGTGTAACACACCCTGACACCACTGTATCACACACCCTGACCTCACTGTGTAACACACCCTGACCCCACTGTAAAACACACCCTGATCCCACAGTGTAACACACTCTGACCTAACTGTGTAACACAACCTGACCTCACTGTGTAACACTCCCTGACCCCACTGTGTAACACACCCTGACCTCACTGTGTAACACAACCTAACCTCACTGTGTAACGCTCGCTGACCTGACTGTGTAACACACCCTGACCCCACTGTGTAACACACCCTGACCCCACTGTGTCACACACCCTGACCTCACTGTGTAACACACCCTGACCCCACCGTGTAACACTCCCTGACCTCACTGTGTAACACAACCTGACCTCACTGTGTAACGCTCGCTGACCTGACTGTGTAACACACCCTGACCCCACTGTATAACACACCCTGACCCCACTGTGTAACACACCCTGACCGCACTGTGTAGCAAAACATGACCTCACTGTCTAACACACACTTGAGCCTCTGTGTAACACTCCCTGAACCAATTTTACAACACAGACTGACCCCACTGCATAACACACCCTGACCCCACTGTATAACACACCCTGACCCCACTGTGTAACACAACTTGAGAACACTCTATAACACATCATGACCCCACTGTGTAACACATCCTGACCCCACTGTATAACACACCCTGATCCCACTATATAATACACCCTGCCCACACTGTAAAACACACCCTGACCTCAGTGTGTAACACACCCTGACACCACTATATAACACACCCTGACCCCACTGTATAACACACCCTGACTCCACTGTATAACACAACCTGACCCCACTGTGTAACACACCCTGACCCAACTGTATAACACACCCTGACCTCACTGTTTAACATAGCCTGACCCCACTGTATAACACACCCTGACCCACTGTGTAACACAACTTGAGCACACTCTATAACACATCATGACCCCACTGTGTAACACATCCTGACCCCACTGTATAACACAACCTGACCCCACTGTATAATACACCCTGCCCACACTGTAAAACACCCTGACCTCAGTGTGTAACACATCCTGACACCACTATATAACACACCCTGACCCAACTGTGTAACACTCCCTGAACTCACTGTTTAACACACCCTGACCCCGCTGTGTAACACTCCCTGACCTCACTGTGTAACACACCCTGACCCCACTGTGTAACACACCCTGACCTCACTGTGTAACACACCCTGACCCCACTGTGTAACACACCATGACCTCACTGTGTAACACACCCTGACCCCACTGCGTAACACACCCTGACTCCACTGTTTAACACATTCTGACCCTACTGTGTAACACACCGTCTCCCCACTGTGTAACACTCCCTGACCACACTGTGTAACACACCCTGAACCAATTGTGTAACACACCCTGACCTCACTGTGTAACACACCCTGACCCCACCGTGTAACACTCCCTGACCTCACTGTGTAACACACCCTGATCTCACTGTGTAACACACCCTGACCCTGCTGTATAATGCACCCTGACCCCACTGCGTAACATACCCTGACCTCACTGTGTACCACACCCTGACCTCACTGTATAACACACCCTGAACTAACTGTGTAACACATGCTGACCTCACTGTATAACATACCCTGACCCCACTGTATAACATACCCTGACCCCACTGTGTAACATACCCTGACCCCACTGTGTAACACACCCTGACCCCACTGTGTAACACACTCTGACCTCTCTGTGTAACACACCCTGACCCCACTGTGTAACACACTCTGACCCCACTGTGTAGCACACGCTGACCTCACTGTGTAACACACCCTGACCCCACCGTGTAACACTCCCTGACCTCACTGTACACCCTGACCCCACTGTGTAACACACCCTGACCCCACTGTGTAACACACTCCGACCCCATTGAGTAACACACCCTGGCCCTGCCGTACAGTGCACCCTGACCCCACTGCGTAACACACCCTGACCCCACTCTATAGCACACCATGACCTCACTGTATGACACACCCTGACCTCACTGTGTAACTCACACTGACCCCACTGTATAACACACCTTGGCCTCACTGTATGACACACCCTGACCCCACCATATACGACACACTGATCTCAATCTGTAAGACTCACTGAACCCACTATGTAACACTGCCTGACCACACTGTTTAGCAAACCCGAACCCCACTGGAAAACGCACGCTGATCACACTGTATAACATACCCTGACCCCACTGTGTAACACACCCTGAACCCACTTTATCCCATACCCTGACCACACTTTGTAACACACCCTGACTCCACTGTAAAACACACCCTGACCCCACTGTGTAACATACCCTGACTCCACTATATAACACACCCTGACCCCACTGTTAAACACACCCTCACCCCACTGTGTAACACACCCTGACC
>NW_025206797.1:0-5891 GCF_004010195.1 Chiloscyllium plagiosum | reverse complement strand
ACACAGCCTGACCCCACAGTGTAACACACCCTGACTCCATTGTATAACTCACCCGGACCCCACAGTCTAACACACACTGACCCTACTGTAAAACACACCCTGATCCCACTGTGTAATACACCCTGACTCCACTGTATAACACAACCTGACCCCACTGTGTAACACACCCTGCCCACATTGTGTAACATACCCTGATACCACTATATAACACACCCTGACACCACTGTGTAACACACCCTGACCCCACTGTATAACACACCCTGACTCCATTGTATAACAAACCCTGACCCCACTGTGTAACACACACTGACCCCACTGTATAACACACCCACCCCACTATGTAACACACCCTGACCACACTGTATAACATACCCTGATCCCACTGTTTCACACAGCCTGACCCCACAGTGTAACACACCCTGACTCCATTGTATAACTCACCCGGACCCCACAGTATAATGCACCTTGACCCCACTGTGTAACACTTCCTGACCTCACTGTGTAACACTCCCTGACTTCCCTGTGTAACACACCCTGACCCCACTATGTAACACACTCTGACCCCACTGTGTAACATACCCTGACTCCACTAAAAAACACACCCTGACCCCACTGTGTAACACACCCTGCCCACACTGTGTAACACACACTGACCCCACTGTATAACACAGCCTGACCCCACTGTGTAACACACCCTGACCACACTGTATAACACACCCTGATCCCACTGTATAACACAGCCTGACCCCACAGTGTAACACACCCTGACTCCATTGTATAACTCACCCGGACCCCACAGTCTAACACACACTGACCCTACTGTAAAACACACCCTGATCCCACTGTGTAATACACCCTGACTCCACTGTATAACACAACCTGACCCCACTGTGTAACACACCCTGACCCAACTGTATAACACACCCTGACCCAACTGTGAAACACACCCTGACCTCACTCTATAACACACCGTGATCTCACTGTATAACATGCCCTGACCTCACTGTGTAACACACCGTGACCTCACTGTGTAACACACCCTGACCTCACTGTGTAACACACTCCGACCCCACTGTCTAGCACACCCTGGCCCTGCTGTATAATGCACCATGACCCCACTGTATAACACACCCTGACCCCACTGTGTAACACACCCTGACTCCACTGTATAACACAACCTGACCCCACTGTGTAACACACCCTGACCCAACTGTATAACACACCCTGACCCCACTGTGAAACACACCCTGACCTCACTGTATAACACACCCTGACCTCACTGTGAAACACACCCTGACCCCACTGTAAAACACTCCCTGATCCCACTGTGTAACAGCCTGACCTCACTGTATACCACAGCCTAAACCGATGGAGTGTATAACATACCACAGTGTATAACATACCCTGACCCCACTGTGTAACAAACCCTGACTCCACTGGATAATGCACGCTGACCTCACTGTATAACATACCCTGACCCCACTGTGTAACACTCATTGATCTCACTGTGTAACATAGCCTGACCCCACTGTACAACACACACTGACCTCACAGTGTACCACAGACTGACCCCACTATGTAACACTCCTTGACCCCACTGTACTGCACAATCTGACCGCAGTGTATAACACACCTTGACCCCACTGAATAATACATCCTGACCCCACTGTGTAACATACCCTGACTCCACTATATAACACACCCTGACCCTACTGTATATCACACCCATACCCCACTGTGTAACACACCCTGACTCCACTGAATAACACACCCTGACCTCACTGAAAACACACGCTGACCCCACTGCATAACACACCCTGACCCCACTGTATAACACACCCTGACCCCACTGCGTAACACACCCTGACCCCCGCTGTATATGAAACCCTGACCTCACAGTGTAACACACACTGATCCCACTGTGTAACACTCCCTGACCCTACTGTATAAGACACCCAGTCCACACTGTACAACACATCCTGACCCCACTGTATAACACAACCTGACCCCACAGGATATTACATGCTGACCTCACTGTACAACACACCTTGACTCCACTATGTAACACATCCTGTCCCCACTGTATAAAACACGCCGACTTCACTGTGTAACATACCCTGACCCCACTATATAACACACCCTGATCCCACTGTATAATACACCCTGCCCACACTGTACAACACACCTTGACCGCACTGTATAACACACCCTCACCCCACTATGTAACCCACCCTGACCCCAATATGTAACACATCCTGACCCCACTGTACAACACACACTGACCTCACAGTGTACCACAGACTGACCCCACTGTGTAACACAACCTGACCTCACTGTGTAACACAACCTGACCTCACTGTGTAACACAACCTGACCTCACTGTGTAACACAACCTGACCTCACTGTGTAACACAACCTGACCTCACTGTGTAACACAACCTGACCTCACTGTGTAACACAACCTGACCTCACTGTGTAACACAACCTGACCTCACTGTGTAACACAACCTGACCTCACTGTGTAACACAACCTGACCTCACTGTGTAACACAACCTGACCTCACTGTGTAACACAACCTGACCTCACTGTGTAACACAACCTGACCTCACTGTGTAACACAACCTGACCCCACTGTATAACACACGCTGACGTCACTGTACAACACACCCTTACCCCACTGTATAACACACTATGACCTCACTGTATGACACACCCTGCCACCACTGTATACGACATACTGACCTCAATCTGTAAGACTCACTGAACCCCCTATGTAACACTGCCTGACCACACTGTTTAGCAAACCCGGACCCCACTGGAAAACGCATGCTGATCGCACTGTATAACATACCCTGACCTCACTGTGTAACACACCCTGACCCCATTGTGTAGCATCATGACCTCACTGTATAAAACACCCTGACCCCACTGTATAACGCTCATTGACCTAACTGTGTAACATAGCCTGACCCCACTGTACAACACACACTGACCTCACAGTGTACCACAGACTGACCCCACTATGTAACACTCCCTGTCCCCACTGTACTGTACAACCTGACCCCAGTGTATAACACACCCTGACCCCACTGTATAACACACCGACCCTGCTGCATAATGTACCCTGACCCCACTGCATAACATCCCCTGACCTCACTGTGTAGCACAACCTGACCTCACTGCGTAACATACCCTGACCTCACTGTGTAGCACACCCTGACCCCACTGTGTAGCACACCCTGACCCCACTGTGTAGCACACCCTGACCCCACTGTGTAACACTCATTGACCTCACTGTGTAACATAGCCTGACCCCACTGTAAAACACACACTGACCTCACAGTGTACCAGAGACTGACCCCACTATGTAACACTCCCTGACGCGAAACGTCGATTCTCCTGTTCCCTGGATGCTGCCTGACCTGCTGCGCTTTTCCAGCAACACATTTTCAGCTCTGATCTCCAGCATCTGCAGACCTCACTTTCTCCTCACTGTGTAACATACCCTGACTCCACTATATAACACACCCTGACACCACTGTGTAACACACCCTGACCTCACTGTGTAACACACCGTGACCTCACTGTGTAACACACCCTGACCCCACTGCATAATGCACCCTGACCCCACTGTGTAACACACCCTGGTCCCACTGTATAACACAGCCTGACCCCACTGTGTAACACACCCTGACACCATTGTATAACATACCCTGACCCCACTGTGTAACACACACTGACCCCACTGTATAACACACCCACCCCACTATGTAACACACCCGGACCCCACTGTCTAACACACAATGACACCACTGTATAACACAACCAATCCACTATGTAACACATCCTGACCCCACTGTATAACACACCCTGACTGCTGTATAATGCACCCTGACCCCACTACGTAACATACCCTGACCTCACTGTGTAGCACACCCTGACCCCACTGTGTAACACACCCTGACCTCACTATGTAACACACCCTGACCCCACTGTGTAACACAACCTGACCTCACTGTGTTAACACACCCTGAACTATCTGTATAACACACGCTGACATCACAGTACAACATACCCTGACCCCACTGTATAACGCTCACTGATCGCACTGTATAACATACTCTGACCCCCCCTTTGTAACACACCCTGACTCCACTGTAAAACACACCCTCACGCCACTGTGTAACACAACTTGAGCACACTCTATAACACATCATGACACCAATGTGTAACACACCCTGGCCCCCGCTGTGTTATGAAACCCTGACCCTACTGTATAACACACCTTGACCCCACTGTATAACAAACCCTGACTCCACTGTATAACACAGCCTGACCCCACGGTGTAACAAACCCGGACCCCACTATGTAGCACATCATGACCTCACTGTGTAACACACCCTGACCCCACTGTGTAACACAACCTGACCTCACTGTGTAACACATCCTGAACTAACTGTATAACACACGCTGACGTCACTGTACAACATACCCTGACCCCACTGTATAACACACCATGACCTCACTGTGTGACACACCCTGACCCCACTGTCCACGACATACTGACCTCAATCTTTAAGACCCACTGAACCCACTATGTAACACTGCCTGACCAGACTGTTTAACAAACCCGGACTCCACTGGAAAACGCTAACTGATCTCATTGTATAACATGCTCTGACCTCACTGTGTAACACACCCTGACCCAACTGTGTAACACTCCCTGACCTCACTCTATAACACACCCTGATCTCACTGTATAACATGCCCTGACCTCACTGTGTAACACACACTGACCCTACTGTGTAACACACCCTGACCTCACTGTGTAACACACCCAGACCCCTCTGTGTAGCACATCATGGCCTCACTGTATAACACACCCTGACCCCACTGTGTAACACTCCCTGACCTCAATGTGTAACACACCCTGACCCCACTGTGTAACACTCCCTGACTTCACTGTCTAGCACATCATGACCTGACTGTATAACACACCCTGACCCCACTGTGTAACACACCCTGACCTCACTGTGTAACACACTCCGACCCCACTGTCTAGCACACCCTGGCCCTGCTGTATAATGCACCATGACCTCACTGTGTAACACACCCTGACCGCACTGCGTAACACACCCTGACTCCACTGTGTAACACTCCCTGACCTCACTGTGTAACACACCCTGACCCTGCTGCATAATGCACCCTGACCCCACTGCGTAACATACCCTGACCTCACTGTGTAACACACCCTGACCAAACTGTGTTACACATGCTGACCTTACTCTATAACATACCCTGAACCCATTGTATAATACACTATGACCTCACTGTATGACACACCCTGACCCCACTGTATACGACATACTGACCTCAATCTGTAAGACTCACTGAACCCACTATGTAACACTGCCTGACCACACTGTTTAGCAAACCCGGATCCCACTGGAAAACGCACGCTGATCGCACTGTATAACATACCCTGACCCCACTGTGTAACACACACTGAACCCACATTATCGCCTACCCTGACCCCACTTTGTAACACACCCTGACCTCACTGTGTAACATACCCTGACACCACTATATAACACACCCTGACCACGGTGTATAACACACCCTAATCCCACTGAGTAACACACCCTGACCTCACTGTGTAACACATCCTGACCACACTGTGTAACACACCCTGACCCCACTGTGTAACACACCCTGACCCCACTGTGTAGCACATCATGACCTCACTGTGTAGCACACCCTGACGCCATTGTGTAGCAAACCATGACCCCACTGTGAAACACACCCTGACCTCACTGTATAACACACCCTGACCCCACTGTATAACACACCCTGACCTCACTGTGAAACACACCCTGACCTCACTGTATAA